>NC_041220.1:6023514-6102831 GCF_002837175.3 Physeter macrocephalus
TGCACACCACCCACGGTCCACACCACCCACGGTCGACACCACCCACAGTGCACACCACCCACAGTCCACACCACCCACGGTCCACACCACCCACAGTCCACACCACCCACAGTCCACACTCAGAAAGAAAATGGGCTTCAGCCCCACAGTCACCTGGGTTCTCTAGGGGACCATCAGAGACAGCCCTCAGGGCTATGGAGACTTCACAGCCCATGTAAGCATCGCCTGCAATGATTTAGTGATATTCCTTTTCCCATCAAAGAAAAATAAACATTATAACTCTCATTTTACATCCACAGACAAGAATTTCAGCTCTCCATAATAAACTCATGGTTCCTGCTCAAAAAGGAGGGCTGGGACTCCTGTTGTGTGTGCACAGTGTTTTTGTAAGGGACGAGGTACGTACACCTTTGCAGTAGGACCTGGTTTTACAGTTAAGACAGTAATTACACTGCACAGAGTTTAATGCAAACTTTCCTTCCTAAGCACTCACTTAGTGTCAGTTAGATATGACCTAAGAGAAAGTGTCCCTTGGAACCTGTAGGAAAGACAATCTTCAATTTTCAGTCCCATAGTAAACATTCTGCTAATTAGTGGTAGTTTCATAATATGTTTATTAGATTACATGAAACATGTCCATGTAATATGGTTACTAGAAAGATCTCTGCCTTAAGAACAAGAGAAATATATTAGATCATATTGCTAATCAATTTTTCTTGCTGACAAGGGCAATTTTTCAGCAATAGCACTACACATAGAGCAGTAACATAATGGGAGGAAGGAACAGATGCTAAAATTTAGTTAGACATAATCTCTTTCACTTTGTCTCCTTTACAATACAGAGAAGACAAGAAGAAAAACAGTTCAGAGAGCAAACATAAATGATGAGTGTCCCAAGGAAATTTCATACCCTGATATTGAAATCATATACATTTTGCAGGATTGACAGCCAAAAAATAAATCTTGTTTAATTTAATAAGATTACAAAAATTAAATGTCTGACTTTTTTTTCAAAATATCAACATGTAACAAGCACAGGAATGAAGTGATACTTGCCCATTTTGATAACCTCCTCAGACGTGCAATTATTCAAGTTCCTGTCTACATATTCACTCATGTAATTTATAGACTAAAAATATTTTAACTTATTATATCAATTAAAATTTATTGTTTACTTAAAACTTGACCCAAAATTAAATCTTTCACCGATCGTAATACCATCCTTTTGAGCTCACTCTCCTTCTTAATCTTTTAACTTATATAGGTTCACAAGGGGTCACAAGATCAAGGGTGCCAAAATAAAACTCCACTTTCTGCATGAACCCTCTAATCCATACTGATTTTTCTCTTATCTAAACTTTGATTAAATTTATACTCATTAATCATACAACTAAGCACAAATAAATTTTAATTGCATCTGAATGTAGCTTTCACTCTCCAATAATTAACTCCCCATTCTGTTGGAGACGGGTAGATATCTCCAAAATTATTTTCTTTTATTTAATATTCTTCCAATATCTGAAACTATGAAAACTGTAGGACAAGATTGTTTTTCTTTTAGAAATAAGTTTATTTCAGTTGTAAAAGTCATAACTGCTTATTTTGAAATAAAATCTCAAGAGTTTACAAGAAGAAGTAAAAATCACTTTAAACCCACTACCCAAACCAATGTTAATATTTCAGTGAAGACCTTTCTAGCCCTATAGTCCTCTCCCCTCTCCCTACGTATCTCTGTTTATACTTTTCCATAAACAGGATGAAATAATGTTTATCCAATCATTGTTATTGAATGAATTGGTCATATTGACTCAGTTAGTCTAGTATTGGCAATATATATATAAAAAGTGATATGACCTCTCTCCCTATCTCTCTCTCTCTCTCTCTCTCTCTCTCTATATATATATATATATATATATATATATATAAAATCTCGCTTCCTCACTTTTGCATGTCACCAGTCACGCGTGTCTTTATTTTCTCCAGCTAGGGACTGGGAGGAGTGGGGAATGAGGAGTTTCTGTTTAGTGCTTATTGGGTACAGAGTTTCAGTATTGCAAGATGAAAAAAGTAGTTCTGGAGACGGACGCTGGTGATAGTTGCACAACAATATGAGCGTGCTTAATGCCAGTAAGCACATTCAGTAATCACATGTGCTTTAAGCATCACGCTTAAAAATGGTTAAGACAGTATATTTTATGTTATGTATATTTTACTACAATTAAAAAGAAACCAGACAGAAAATGAGTTTAGACACTTCGACTCAGGAATACCCCATAGCCCAGCCCCACTCACAGAGTTCTAACGGTCCACACCACCCACAGTCCACACCACCCACAGTGCACACCACCCACAGTGCACACCACCTACGGTCCACACCACCCACAGTGCACACCACCCAGAGTCCACACCACCCACGGTGCACACCACCTAGAGTCCACACCACCCACGGTGCACACCACCCACGGTGCACACCACCCACAGTCCACACCACCCACAGTCCACACCACCCACAGTGCACACCACCCACAGTCCACACCACCCACGGTCCACACCACCCACAGTCCACACCACCCACAGTCCACACTCAGAAAGAAAATGGGCTTCAGCCCCACAGTCACCTGGGTTCTCTAGGGGACCATCAGAGACAGCCCTCAGGGCTATGGAGACTTCACAGCCCATGTAAGCATCGCCTGCAATGATTTAGTGATATTCCTTTTCCCATCAAAGAAAAATAAACATTATAACTCTCATTTTACATCCACAGACAAGAATTTCAGCTCTCCATAATAAACTCATGGTTCCTGCTCAAAAAGGAGGGCTGGGACTCCTGTTGTGTGTGCACAGTGTTTTTGTAAGGGACGAGGTACGTACACCTTTGCAGTAGGACCTGGTTTTACAGTTAAGACAGTAATTACACTGCACAGAGTTTAATGCAAACTTTCCTTCCTAAGCACTCACTTAGTGTCAGTTAGATATGACCTAAGAGAAAGTGTCCCTTGGAACCTGTAGGAAAGACAATCTTCAATTTTCAGTCCCATAGTAAACATTCTGCTAATTAGTGGTAGTTTCATAATATGTTTATTAGATTACATGAAACATGTCCATGTAATATGGTTACTAGAAAGATCTCTGCCTTAAGAACAAGAGAAATATATTAGATCATATTGCTAATCAATTTTTCTTGCTGACAAGGGCAATTTTTCAGCAATAGCACTACACATAGAGCAGTAACATAATGGGAGGAAGGAACAGATGCTAAAATTTAGTTAGACATAATCTCTTTCACTTTGTCTCCTTTACAATACAGAGAAGACAAGAAGAAAAACAGTTCAGAGAGCAAACATAAATGATGAGTGTCCCAAGGAAATTTCATACCCTGATATTGAAATCATATACATTTTGCAGGATTGACAGCCAAAAAATAAATCTTGTTTAATTTAATAAGATTACAAAAATTAAATGTCTGACTTTTTTTTCAAAATATCAACATGTAACAAGCACAGGAATGAAGTGATACTTGCCCATTTTGATAACCTCCTCAGACGTGCAATTATTCAAGTTCCTGTCTACATATTCACTCATGTAATTTATAGACTAAAAATATTTTAACTTATTATATCAATTAAAATTTATTGTTTACTTAAAACTTGACCCAAAATTAAATCTTTCACCGATCGTAATACCATCCTTTTGAGCTCACTCTCCTTCTTAATCTTTTAACTTATATAGGTTCACAAGGGGTCACAAGATCAAGGGTGCCAAAATAAAACTCCACTTTCTGCATGAACCCTCTAATCCATACTGATTTTTCTCTTATCTAAACTTTGATTAAATTTATACTCATTAATCATACAACTAAGCACAAATAAATTTTAATTGCATCTGAATGTAGCTTTCACTCTCCAATAATTAACTCCCCATTCTGTTGGAGACGGGTAGATATCTCCAAAATTATTTTCTTTTATTTAATATTCTTCCAATATCTGAAACTATGAAAACTGTAGGACAAGATTGTTTTTCTTTTAGAAATAAGTTTATTTCAGTTGTAAAAGTCATAACTGCTTATTTTGAAATAAAATCTCAAGAGTTTACAAGAAGAAGTAAAAATCACTTTAAACCCACTACCCAAACCAATGTTAATATTTCAGTGAAGACCTTTCTAGCCCTATAGTCCTCTCCCCTCTCCCTACGTATCTCTGTTTATACTTTTCCATAAACAGGATGAAATAATGTTTATCCAATCATTGTTATTGAATGAATTGGTCATATTGACTCAGTTAGTCTAGTATTGGCAATATATATATAAAAAGTGATATGACCTCTCTCCCTATCTCTCTCTCTCTCTCTCTCTCTCTCTCTATATATATATATATATATATATATATATATAAAATCTCGCTTCCTCACTTTTGCATGTCACCAGTCACGCGTGTCTTTATTTTCTCCAGCTAGGGACTGGGAGGAGTGGGGAATGAGGAGTTTCTGTTTAGTGCTTATTGGGTACAGAGTTTCAGTATTGCAAGATGAAAAAAGTAGTTCTGGAGACGGACGCTGGTGATAGTTGCACAACAATATGAGCGTGCTTAATGCCAGTAAGCACATTCAGTAATCACATGTGCTTTAAGCATCACGCTTAAAAATGGTTAAGACAGTATATTTTATGTTATGTATATTTTACTACAATTAAAAAGAAACCAGACAGAAAATGAGTTTAGACACTTCGACTCAGGAATACCCCATAGCCCAGCCCCACTCACAGAGTTCTACAGTACTTGGCTCTAAAGAGACTGTTGTAGGCTCAAATGAATCTGTATTGCGTATATCTCAATATCTCCAACATACTGAGAATTTTAAACGCTATTTTTCTTCCAGAGAGAAAAGAATTAAATATGATGTTACTCAACAATGTTATGGTTATTGTTGGAAAAAGCAAACCAAATTGATTGTGAATTAAATTTCCATTTTTTTTCCCTCACTAAAAGACAAAAACCACAACAGCAGCAACAAAAAACAAAAAAAACTCTTGTACCTGCAAAGGTAAATATAGAAGGTCTTCAGACCTTGGCTTTAAAACAGGGTGAAACAGAAGTATATTTTAGTAGGACTTCTTCGGTAGCAAATAACATATAAACACCACCAACAACTGATAACGGCTTAAGCATTCAGAGAAACTCGTTTCCCTAGGGAACTATAAGTTAAAGTTCAGTTTAATCATGGCACTGACTCATTTCTCCAGTTTTTCTCCTTTTGCTAACTTCACATTTGTTTGTATATTTTCTGGACTTGTACTAAAAGGTGGCAGTGGTACCAGACTTCAAAAACACCAACCATATAACCCAGAAGGAGACTGTCTGCCAGAATTTCCAGCCAGTATTCTGTACTTCATTCTAAAATAATCATTGTGGCCATGCAAATGCCATGGGCTGATCAACTTAGCCCCGCATTGACTGAAACAATAACTGTGGCAGTGGAAAGAAACTTACCATGGCTATTTTAGGTCAGTTCAGATATACGTCTACAGCTGGGTGTGAAGTCAGTGGCTGTTACATAATGGCAGAGTGGTGACACCTTGTTAGTAGACAAACATAAAGTCTATTACAATGGATCTGATCCAATTTGTAGTATCTGTGGAGTCGTGTAGAGTCTGAGACAAGAGAAATGATGCTAAAACTTGAAACAGGATCACATTCAAGAGATACAGCCAAGAATGATACTACATCAAAATCAACTTAATAGAGAACAACATGGGGGTCAGCCAAAAGGGTCTCAACCTAAGAAGAGTGCTCAGAACTTCATTGAGGACCCCCTGTTTGACATAATGGGTCAGAAGATCATCGTGCATGGTAGCAACTGGCGTCATTCTTCATTCACTCATGCAGCACATTTTTTTTTTGGTTCCACTATGTATTGATACCAGTCTCTAGTGATAATACAGTGAAAAAAAGAAAACAAATTTCCTGCCTTTGTCACATACGTTCAAATGAAAATAAAGCACAAAACAAGTCAGAGGGATAAGAAATGCCTGTCAGGAAGCATGTCTTGTCATATTTTACAGAGGGTGGTTGAGTATGGCCTTGCTAGGAAAAAGATATTTGAGCAAAAATATGAAAAAAAAAACCACTCAAGGCAGAGAAAACACGAGATGCAAAAGTACTATAGCAGGATCGTTGAGCATCTTCAAGAATCAGCAAGTTCACACTATGGCTGGGGAGAGACTGGGCAAGAGAGGGGCTAGTAGGGGGCAATGTCAGAGCAGGAGGGTGGCCAGAAGCATAGTGCTTTCTAGGCCATTGTAAAGGCTTTTGGGTGAGATGGGGAACCTTTGAAGGGTGTTGAACAGAGAAGCAATGTGACCTGTTTCATGATTAAAAGAATCACTTTTACAGATGGGTTGGAAATATACTATAAGGCAAGGGAAATTAGGTAGGAAACTACGTAAGTAATTCAGGTGAAAGCTGAAGATAGTTTGGACAAGGGTGGAAACCACGAGAGCAAGAAGAAAATGTTGGATTGTGCATATTGATGATAGAATAGACAGAATTTGCTATTAGATTTGGATGTGGGATATGAGACAAAAAGAGGACTCAAAGGTAACTCCAAGTGTGGCCTGTGCAGCCAAAAGATCAAATTCAATTTGAGAAATGTCGTTTGCGATGACTATTACACATATGTATGGTGTTAAATACACAGACGTAAACAAATCTGTGGCTCACACAGATAATCAGATAGAGCTTCTGAAGGCGTAGACGTGTGGTCGACATACAGATTTTAGACTAACTGAGAGTACCATGTGATTGTAGAAAAAGTGATTAGAGTCCTGTGCCCTGGGACTCTCCAACATGTACAGCTCAGAGAGAGGAGAAGCAATGGGCAGAAGAGAAGCAGAAAGGGGCTGAATTGAAACAATAGGGTGAAACAAAGATTTCAATAAGAAAAGAGCTTCCATTTCAAATACTCTGACTGGTCAACTAGCAGGAGAACTGGGACCCACTCAATGGGTAGAGCCATGTTGAGGTCATTGGAGACCATGGTAAGAGGTCCTTCAGTGCAGTGGTCCTGGCTGGGATGGGTTTCAAAGAGTTATGAGAGAAGCTGGAAATGGCAAGAATTAATAATACATATGTGGATTTTTTGCGTTAAAAAATAAATAAAAGAGGATGTGAGGCCAATAGAGAAGACTATTTTCAAGTGACATATAACAGGGTGTCTTCTATTGATATAATAGTGAAGGGGAAATACATGAAGTGGGGGGATGGAGGAGAGGGCAAGCATTGCTGAAACAATGTCCTCGTGTATTTATATGACAAGAGGAAGTGTGCTGTAGAAAGCAAGAATGGGGGGGCATTTGGCTTGGAGTTGATTGGGTTTATTAATCATCATGCTGTTTGGGTTTTTTCTCACTGGGAAATTCTACCATTTATTTATTTTCCTTTTGTTTTCTTTTTTTAAAAACTGAAGTATAGTTGATTTACAACCTTGTGTGAGTTTCAGGTGTATAGCAAAGTGATTCACTTAAACATATGCATATACCTATTCTTTTTCAGATTCTTTTCCTATATAGGTTATTAGAGAATATTGAGCAGAATTCTCTGTGCTATACAGTAGGTCCTTGTGGTTAACAGTTTTACATACAGTAGTGTGTATATGTTAATCCCAAACTCGTAATTTATCCCTCCTTTCTCATTTGGTAACCATAAGTTGGTTTTCAATGTCTCTGAGTCTATTTCTGTTTTTAAAATAAGTACATTTGTATCATTTTTTAGATTCCACCTATAATCAATATCATGTGGCTTACTTTACTTAATATGATAATCTCTAGAACCATACATGTTGCTGAAAATGGCATTATTTCATTCTTTTTAATGGATGAGTAATATTCCATTATATATTTGTACCACATCTTCTTTATCCATTCCTCTGTCAATGGACACTTAGGTTGCTTTCATGTCTTGGCTATTATAAATAGTGCTGCTATGAACATTGGGGTGCATGTATCTTTTCAAATTATGATTTTCTCCAGATATGTGCCCAGGAGTGGGATTGCTGGATCATATGGCAGCTCTATTTTTAGTTTTTTAAGGAACCTCCATACAATTTTCCATAATGACTGTACCAATTTACATTCCCACCAAAAGTGTAGGAGGGTTCCCTTTTCTCCACACCCTCTCCAGCATTAACTTTTTGTAGATTTTTTGATGATGGCCATTCTTACTGGCATGTGGTGATACCTCATTGTAGTTTTGATTTTCATTTCTCTAATAATTAACAATGTTGAGCATCTTTTCATGTGGCTTTTGGTCATCTGTGTGTCTTCTTTGGAGAAATGTCTGTTTAGATCTTCTGCCTATTTTTTCATCGGGTTGTTTGGTTTTTTGATATTGATCTGTATGAGCTGTTTATATATTTTGGACATTAATTGCTTATTTGTTGCATCATTTGTGAATATTTTCTCCCATTCTGTAGGTTGTCTTTTTGCTTTGTTTATTGTTTCCTTTGTTGTTCAAAAGCCTTTAAGCTTAATTAGGTCCCCTTTGTTTATTTTTGTTTTTATTTCCATTACTCTAGGAGATGGATCCAAAAAAATATTGCCATGATTTATGTCAAAGACTGTTCTGTCTATGTTTTCCTCTAGGAGTTTTATAGTCCCCAGTCTTACACTTAGGTCTTTAATCCATTTTGAGTTTATTTTTGTATATGGTATTAGAAAATGTTCTAATTTCATTCTTTTACATGTAGCTGTCCAATTTTTCTAGCACCACTTATTGAAGAGACTGTCTTTTCTCTATTGTATATTCTTCCCTCCTTTGCCATATATTAATTAACTATTAGTGTGCGGGCTTATTTCTGGGCTTTCTATTCTGATCCATTCATCTATATGTCTGTTTTTGTGCCAGTACCATATTGTTTTGCTTACTGTAGCTTTGTATTATAGTCTGAAGTCAGGGAACCTGATTCCTCCAGCTCCATTTTTCTTTCTAAAGATTGCTTTGACTATTCGGGATCTTTCGTGTCCATGCGAATTAAAAAAAATTTTGATCTAGTTCTGTGAAAAATGACATGGCTAATTTGATAGGGATTGCATTGAATCTGTAGATTTCCTTGGGTAGTCTGGTCTTTTTAACAATATTGATTATTCCAATCCAAGAACACAGTATGTCTTTTCATCTGTTTGTGTTCAATTTCTTTCCTCAGTGTCTTATATTTTTTGAAGTACAGGTCTTTGACCTCCTTAAGTAGATTTATTCCTAGGTATTTTATCATTTTTGATGATGGTAAATGGAGTTGTTTCCTTAATTTCTCTTTCTGATATTTTGTTATTAGTGTATAGAAATGCAAGAGATTTCTGTGTATTAATTTTGTATCCTGAAACTTTTCCAAATTCATTGATGACCTCTAGTAGTTTTCTGTTAGCATCTTTAGGATTTTCTTTGTATAGTATCATGCCATTTGCAAACAGTGACAAAATACTAGCAAACCAAATCCAAAAATATATTAAGAGGATCATATACCATGATCAAGTGGGATTTATCCCAGGGATGCAAATGTTTTTCAAAATCTGCAAATCAATCAGTGTGATACACCACATTAACAAATTGAAGAATAAAAAAGAAATGATCATCTTTATGGATGCAGAAAAAGATTTTGATAACATTCAACATTGATTTATGATAAAAACTCTCCAGAAAGTGAGATAGAGGGAACCTACCTCAACATAATAGATGTCATATATGACAAACCCATAGCTAACATCATACTTAATGGTGAAAAGCTGAAAGCATTTCCTCTGAGATCAGCAACAAGACAAGGATGCCCACTCTTGCCACTTTTCTTCAACATAGTTTTGGAAGTCCTAGCCATGGCTATCAGAGAAGAAAAAGAAATAAAAGGAATCTACATTGGAAAGAAGTAGTAAAACTGTCAGTGTTCATCATCATTCCTTTTTATTTAAGGAACATGCAGTCATTCCTATTAAATGTTAGAGTATAAAGATAACTTCCTCTACAAAGAGCTTAAAATCGTTATTTAATATATTCAGTACAAATCAGTTTCACAATATAATTTATTAAATAAAAAATGAATATTTAGGAGATAAATTTTAATGAGTGAAAGAGACACATTTGATACTGAAAGAATAAAACATACAAATATTAATTAATAAAAACGTATCCAACAGGATTGGAACAAAGCTAAATAGACTGTTAAGTGTTTAACAAAAAATGAAAATTAAATTATTTTATTCTTGTGAAAGAATCCTTGTGAATATAGGGGAAGACTTTGCATATTAGGTTAAACAATGATACATATGTATGCTATTGAACTCAATCTATTTCCTATTTGTCCCTTTGATCTACTTGAAGGAAAATATAGCCATCACCTTTGCCACGTGTTCTTAAATACCAGGGCATAGCAAAAGGAAACACTCTAAGAGCCCTCCAACTACCCATGGCTACTGTCATCAGTCACTGACTTGGCTTGCAGCTACTAACCATGCCTACAAAGTAGAATGAAGTACATAATGAAATATTGTTTACTTACAGTATGAATCAAGTACATATAAATTGTGATGGACTGAGAATAAGATAACTTTGGTTTTAGTATACTGCATGGTAGGTAATAGGACAAGTTTAAAATTCAAAAGACCTGGCTTTGAATCTAGATTCTACCCCTTAGTAGTTTTGTGGGCTTATACCACGTTCCTTAAGAAGTTTTTAAAAACTTGTGTTTCTTTAACTATAAATTGGGGATAAAAATACCTTACAGTGTGGTGGCAAAAACTAAATATGATGAAGTGATGGGTTAAGCACAGGCCTGGCATACATTAAATGATGGCTAAATGCTAGCCATGTGATAGATGAGGCTCATCTTCCTGTGAGCTGTAACTCTGAGTACTTAACAATACATCCATTATTACCCTCTACATGTGGTAGAAAACCTGGAACACAGGTTTTAAGTTTTGTTCCAACCCTACAAGGACATGGTCCTACTAATGTTAACAAGTACTAGATAAATAAGCATATCTGTTAAATTTTCCAATGGCTGTCATCTTCGTACTAGACATGAAATCCTACAACACCTTCCTTCTCAACAACACTGTGAGGAAGGAGCATGGTATTGTACCCATTTACCAATAAGGAAATGGAAGCAAGATGTTGAGTGGTTTGCTGAATCTCACACACTGAAAAATGGTGGAGTCAAGACATGAAATCAATTCCTGTGACTATACAGCATTTGCTCTTTCATGAATATCAGGTTATCTTCCATGCATGAAAATATTGTTTTAGTTACTATCTTTTACTGTAAGAAAATTATCTGGATCTTATTTTACAAGATTTCCTAGAAATGTCTCAGGAGTTAAAAAATATATCTCCAAAGGCCTTTTAGTTTCCTTGTTCCCCATTTCTGCCTGGGTGGCAAAATGTTTTCTAAATGAGCCAATTGTCTGCAGTAGCTAAATAAGGCAGCAGCCATTCCGACATAGACAGAGCAATGCACACTCTGTCTCCATTCTACAAGAGTAAAATTGCATGGGCTATGAAGTGGTAAATGTTGCAGTAAAATGAAAAAGAAAGTGATGACAAAAAAAAAAGTGACAAAATTTCTCAACAAAACATTATTTTCAGAACAGTTTCAGGGGTATAGGAATATTTTATCAACTAAGTTGAATATATTTCATCTAAATGAAATATTTAGTTTCTAATATTAAGAACCTATTATGTCAATCATATCCAAAAGAGTACCATATGAATGAATAGTGGGAAAACTTGTAAGTGTAAAAAGAAAGGACAAGAGAAGTATATAATCAAGGAACATTTGTGAAAGAAATGTAATTGAACTTATCATAAGTAAAATAATACAGTTTTAATTTGATTCAATGAAAAGATAACTGCAATTAAACCTTAGTATTGTGTTTGGTAGAGATATTATCTAAACAAGAGAGAAAAAAATGTACTTATATAAAAAGTTCAAATCTTTAATATTTTAAAATACCAGTGTGCTATTGAAACTATTTGGAAGAGTTTTAACGGAATTCAGATTGACAGTTCTTATTGATATAACTCAAATTGTCCAATTACCTCCATCACTTTTGCCAACTCAAGGGTCCAAGTTACTATCGTCTTTGGCAGGGGATAACATAACAGCCTTCTAATTAGTCTCCAGTCATCCAGCTTTCACCTCTTGCAATCTATACTGCAGTCATCTTTTCAAAATGCAAATACAATCACATCAATTCTTTCTAAAATCTTGCATTGGTTTCCAATTTCTCTTTGGGAAAGAGAAAAAAATAAATCCTCAACGTGGTCTATCAGGCTCTGCCGCCTACCTGTTTCTATCTCCCTATTCTCAGCCCAAACACACTCTATCCATGCCCCAGCTAGACACGACTTCTTCAGATATGTAAAATCTCATGTTCCCTCCCATCCCAGGCTCTTTGTGTAATTGTTGCCCCTTGTTTGGTATACTGTTACTGCTATACTTGGTCATGTAACAATATATACTTATACATACTTAAAAATTCTCCATTTTCAGATCTCACTAGAAACATAATCTCAGGGATGCTTTTGTTATTCCTCCAGGTTAATCCTTTTCTCCTTGTTGTTGCTGTTGTCACATGCTCTTATTGATTTATGTCCCTCTGTTGAGTATGTATGTATCTCAGTTTCTAACTATACATTCATTTGTATTCATTTGATTAATGTCTGTCTCCTGTCCCCATATTAAATTTAAATCTTCCTAAGATCTTAAAATCTATGACTATTTATTTTTTGTTCACCATTATACCTTCATCTCTAGCCATAGTTCTGAACACATCATAGGCATTCAGTAGATATTTATATAACAACTGACAGAAAGCTTTAACAAAAAAATGATATAAAATATATAATAACATAAATGGGATTTTAGGATTTTTAAATTGGGTTTATACTCAGGTGAAATGTTCTCATATTCAGGTAACATGGTTTGTAATCAGGTGAAGTGGTCTTTATGTTTACTATTTATAGTCTAAGAACTGTATGAAATATTATTTTCAGTATCCCTCAGAAACAGATGCCACTACCAGTCTGGGCTATCTGGATGCAGAGATTAGAGCAATGGAAGTTGCCCCCATTGTAGGCAAAGTGAATGAAAATTTCAGTCTTGGGTTTCTTCCTTATCAGGAATCAACCTGAATGAGGAACTTCCTCTGGCCATTAAATCCAAGGTCCACTCTCATTGAAGAAATTGATGATACTGAAACCAATGTACCACTTACCTCCTTTTCAATAGTCAACATTCAAAATTTAGTATCCCATTCTTTATTATTTTTATTTTTTAACATCTTTATTGGAGTATAATTGCTTTACAATGGTGTGTAGTTTCTGCTTTATAACAAAGTGAATGAGTTATACATATACATATGTCCCCATATCTCTTCCCTCTTGCGTCTCCCACCCTCCCTATCCCACCCCTCTAGGTGGTCACAAACCACCTAGCTGATCTCCCTGTGCTCTGCGGCTGCTTCCCACTAGCTATCTATTTTACATCTGGTAGTGCATATATGTCCATGCCACTCTCTCACTTCGTCACAGCTTACCCTTCCCCCTCTCCGTATCCTCAAGTCCATTCTCTAGTAGGTCTGGGTCTTTATTCCTGTCTTGCCCCTACGTTCTTCATGACCATTTTTTCTTTTTTTTTTAGATTCCATATATATGTGTTAGTATACGGTATTTGTTTTCCTCTTTCTGACTTACTTCACTCTGTATGACAGACTCTAGGTCCATCCACCTCACTACAAATAACTCAATTTCATTTCCTTTTACGGCTGAGTAATATTCCATTGTATATATGTGCCACATCTTCTTTATCCATTCCTCTGTTGATGGACACTTAGGTTGCTTCCATGTCCTGGCTATTGTAAATAGAGCTGCAATGAACATTTTGGTACATGACTCTTTTTGAATTATGGTTTTCTCAGGGTATATGCCCAGTAGTGGGATTGCTGGGTCATATGGTAGTTCTATTTTTAGTTTTTTAAGGAACCTCCATACTGTTCTCCATAGTGGCTGTATCAGTTTACATTCCCACCAACAGTGCAAAAGGGTTCCCTTTTCTCCACACCCTCTCCAGCATTTATTGTTTGTAGATTTTTTGATGATGGCCATTCTGACCAATGTGAGATGATATCTCGTTGTAGTTTTGATTTGCATTTCTCTAATGATTAGTGATGTTGAGCATTCTTTCATGTGTTTGTTGGTAATCTGTATATCCCATTCTTTAGACTTCTATTATTCCCAAGTGGCTTTTCATGTTTTTGAGACCAGTCTATCACCCCTTCTATTATCCCAAATCTGCCCTCCACAACTATTTTTCTCCATCATCTGCCAGGTCCCTGATGTCAGGGAATTTTCCCTCTATGTCCATTCATTGACTGAAGACTGGCTCTATTCTCAAAATAATGTCTTTTGTTCCAGGCCTCTCAAACACATATCAGGCTTTCCCACTGATGCAATTCAAGCAATATCTGTAGTGGCTATGCACATAGGTTCTCCTTCAGTCTACAGGGATTTAAATCAAGTATTCTTATTTAATCATTGGTTCATGATCATCTGTGATCATCCAAGAGAAATGATCTACAAAGAGTTTTTAGCACAGTTCTGAAAACATAATACTAGCAATCAAACAATGTAGAATAATACTATCATTCCAGACCATTATTACCTCACCCTTGTTATTATTTATTAAAAAAATAAAAAATAAAACATGATCCATTGCAGCTAATATAAATAGGGTATATTTTACTGTGTCTTTGCTCTTTTCTTTTAGCTACCGATGTTACAGTCATGATCCCATTCACTGAAATATTGATCTCTGTCTCAGTCTACTTTCTATCCTGCTATCTTGTATTGGTTGGTGCATCCAGTAATTTAGCTTATCAAGGAGCATACTCTGACTGGCCTCTGACTGGTGTCACTCTGGTGACAACTCCTGGAAGCAGTGTGACCCAGTGACACTCAAGCCCAGAGGTGGGCAGCAAAGCTGATTGCCCCCAGAGCCTTTGCTCCCATATTGGATATGGAGCATTTTCTTACTAAGCACAGGTGGGGAGATTAAGTCATAGCCAGGACTGCAGGTAGCTTGCAGCCCCTCCCAACTGAAGAGACTGTTTGGAAATTGAGAGTAGCCTGGAGTGATCACTTCCCTTCCTGTCCCCGCAGGGGAACAGAGTCATAGCTTTACCTACTGTGGAGAGTATCTTTTGGCTTCATCTGCACTCTTGGAAGCTGTGCAGCTCAGAGGTACTTAGCTGAAGTGTGGGCAGTTAGAGCAATAATGATAGTTTGCAGAGCAAAAGTTAGTGGCCCTGTTCAATCAGGGAACTTGGGAAACAAGTTGGCTTGAGTTTACACAATAAGCAAAGAGCTTTACCAGCTTTAGAGTTGCCTATCCTACCTAGCCTGGGCAAGAAATCTAATTTGTAACCCCGTTCATCCTCATCGCTGAATATAGCTTTCAGCCTGCCCAACCAGGGAACCTGACCAGAGCACACAGGAAGCTGTGTAGCCCATTTAGCAACCCTACATAGAATGGCACCTGAGCAGAGAGCACAGCCCATGGCTTCCTCTGGCTTCCTCTATCTGTAGAGCAAAACCAGTGGCCTCACCTAACAAGGTAATTCCGTGAATATTCTGGCCTGATTCAGGTCTCCAAAAAATTAGCTGTGCAGGCCCTGGGTCCCATCCTGCCCTACTACCAGGACAGGGAAGCTAATTTATAGCCCCTTCTATTACTGAATATAGTAATAAGTCCTAAGCTTCTAGTGAGCCTGACCAGAGAATCCAGGCAAGGTGGAGCCTATCCTAGACTCTTGCTTGGATAAGGAACCAAGCCAGCAGTCCTGTTTAACTATTCCCAGCCTGTGACACTATTCCCCATTCCTGTCCTCAGAGCTTGAACAATTGCTTCACCCCAAAACAGATCATAAAAGCAGGTCCCACTTGCCCAGGACATTATCAGCAGACACACCGAGACACCCAAACTGAGCTGACTGGTGAAGAACCGTCTCTGACAATGCAAACCTGTAAAGTCTGGAAGAGAAACTTGATTACTCAGATTGGCAGATACCAAGGTAAGTAATCAAGGAAAATGAAAAAATCAGGCAAAAATTACACCATCAAAAGAAACTAATAAAGCCCCAATAATTAACTGTAAAGAAAAGGAGATCTATGAACTGTCAAAGAACTCAGAATAATTCTCTTAAGGAAGTTTAGTGAACCACAAGAAAACACAGACAACTAAAGAAAATTAGGAAAACCATACATGAATAAAATGAGAAGTTCAACAAGGAAATAGCAACATCAAAAATAAATAAATAAACAGAAATCCTAGAGCTGAAAAATACAATAACTGCACTGAAGAATTAAATAGAGAGTTTCAAAAGTAAACTCAACATGCAGAAGAAAGAAGTAGAAACATTCACCTTACAGGAATTCCAAAAGGAGAAGAAAAAGAGAACGTGACAGAAAGTATATTTGAAGAAATAATGGCTGAAAGCTTCCTGAACCTGGGGAGAGAAATGGATGTCCAGATCCATGAGGCCCAAAGGATCCCAAATAGACTGAACCCAAATAGAGTTACGCTGATACACATTATAATTAAATTGTCAGGAGTCAAAGACAAAGAAAGAATTTTAAAAGGAGCAAGAAGAAATAGAGAAGCAATATACAAGGGAACCCACATAACACCACAGGAGGACTTCTCAACAGAAACTTTCAGTCCCGGAGAGCAGGGGATGACATAATCAAAATGCAGGCATACCCTGGAGAATTTGTGGGTTTGGTTCCAGACCACTGCAATAAAGTGAATATTGCAAATAAATCTTCACACAATTTTTTTGGTTTTCCTGTGCATATAAAAGTTATGTTTATATTATATTGTAATCTATTAAGAGTGGAAAATCTACAAATAATAAATGCTGGAGAGGGTGTGGAGAAAAGGGAAACCTCTTACGCTGCTGGTGGGAATCAAAAAGATAATCAACAAAGTTAAATGAAATCCTATAGAATAAAAAAAATACAAATTGTATATCTGATAAGAAGTTAATATCCAAAAATATATAAAGAACTCATACGACTTTATAACAAGAAACCAAATAACCTATTTAAAATTGGGCAAAGGATCTAAATAGACATTTCTCTAAAGAAGATATATGAAACGTGAATAGGTACATGAAAAGTTACATATCACTAGTCATTAGGAAAATGAAAATTAAAACCACAATGACATATCATGTCACACCTGTTAGAATGGCAATGATCAAAAAGATAAGAGGTAACAAATGCTTGCCTGGATATGGAAAAAAGGGGAAACCTTACGCACAGTTGTGGGAATGTAAATTTATGCATTCACTATGGAAACAGTATGAAGGATACTCAAAAAATTAAAAATAGTACTACACCATGATCTAGCAATTCGCCTTTTGGGAACATATCTAAAGGAAATAAAAAGACTAACTCAAAAAGTTATTTGAACTCCCATGTTTATAGCAGCATTGTTTACAATATCTGAGACATGGAAACCACTTAAGTGTTCATTGTTGAATGAGTAAGGAAGCTGTGGTATATATACACAAGGGAACATTATTCAGCCATAAAAAGGAAGGATTCCTCCGATTTCTAGCAATATGGATAGACATTAAAAACATTTTGCTTCCTGAAATAAGTCAAACAGAGAAAGACAAACACTATATGATCCACTAATATGTGAAATCTAAACACAAAACAGACTCATAGAAAAAGAGATCAGACTTTTGGTTACCAGAGGCAGAGGTTGCAGGGAGGGGGGAATTGGAGGAAGGTGGTCAAAAGGTACAGACTTCCAATTATAAGATAAGTAAGTACTAGGGTTGTCATGTACAATATAATGACCATAGTTAACACTGCTGTAGGATATATAAGAAAGTTGTAAAGAGAGTAAATCCTAAGAGTTCTCATCACAAGGCAAACACTATTTTCTTTTTTTTTCTTTTTATTGTATCTATATAAGAAGCTGGAAGCTAACTGAACCTATTGTGGTAATCATTTCATAGTATATGTAAATCAAACCATTATACTGTATGCCTTAAACTTACACAGTGAGGTATGTCAATTATTTCTCAATAAATCAGGAAAATAATGTAAAATGTAACTTACTTGCCAAAGTACAAAAATTAATACTTTCAATATATTTCTACTTATGTCTCAATACCCTATTTCCTTCTTCCTTTTATGTAAGCTGACGTATAACTTATATACACCAAAATAAATCAACCTCAAATGTACAGTTCAATGATTTTGGCTGTTCTAGAATTATATAAATAAAATCATACAATACATTCTCATTTGTATTTGACTTCTTTGCTCAATATAATAATTATTGTGCAGTATTATATATATGTATAAATATAGTACATTACAGTTATTTATTTATCTGATGAAAGATATTCTTTTGCTTCAGATCTTTTGGCCATTATGAATAAGCTTCTGTATTTATTCTTAGAAAACTCTCCCTTAGAATGTATACTTTCATCTCTCATTGCATTCCTGGATAAGAGGGTATATTACTTTTAACTTTAAAGAAAATTACTAAAATGTTTTCCAAAGTAGTTTTACCATTCCACTTTCTCAAGAACATTATATCAGAGTTCCAGCTGCTCCATATTCTTGGCCATCCTTGCTATTTTTTTCCTTTTAAATTTTAGTCATTGTTGTGTGTATGTAGTAACAATACATATCACCTTCGGTAATGTGCTGAAATTTTTTGATATTTTAAAATTTGAGTTGATTGCCGTTTTATTATTGCATATAAAATGTACTTTATACATTTTAGATATATCTTCTATCCAAGAAGAATGTTGCAAATATTTTCTCCAGTGTGCCTTATTTGCCTTTAAAATGTCATTCAAAATTCTAGATATTTATTTTTTTATTTTAAAGATTACTTATTTTTTTATGATCAGTACTCTTTTTGTTCTAAGAAATTTTGCCTGACCTAAGTTTGCATAGATGATGTACTATGACTTCTTCTAAGAGTTTTAGTTTTAACTCTTACATTTAGGTCTACAATACATTTCATGGTAACACATTTTTTGTTGTTGTTTTATCTTTGAGGTAGGAATTGAGGATTTTTTTTCTCCCATTGGAATACTAGCTGTTCAAACTATACATTGAAAGATTTTCATTTCTCCCATTTTATTAAATGGATAGTTTGGTTGAAATAAATTGAGCCTTGTCAAACTCAAAAATAAAATAGCCAGTTATTTTACCAGCAAAATTGGTTTATTCAGGTATAGTAGAGAACACTAGAGCAAAATTAGTTTATTTGGGACAGGCAAGCTATAGTGAATCATAGGCAAGTATAAAGAGGCAAAGGAAAGTCAATTTTGTCTAGGTTTTAGGAGGATATTGGGGATGGCTGTTTTGAATGACAGTTCTTTGGAAAAGAGTTCCAGGTTGTGGCCATTTCTTATTGGCTGCAAGCAGCATTTAATGCATTGTTACTACTGCAGGGAGAGATCTTCCTTCTTTTTTTTTTTAAAGCAAGAGATGAAATTGCCATGTGAAAAATGTCCTCCCTTGTACCAGAAGAAAAGTAGCATTTTATCATCATGGATAAGAAGTAGAGATGAAGAGAATTTTATTCAAAATTCTTATCTCCCTTCCTCCTTCTGGTTATACAGGTGCAATGAGTGGTACATGCATGAGCGCTCTCCCTTCCGGACTTTCTGACTCCATTTTAAACAAAGTTTTCATATATATATATATATACACACACACACACATGTATATGCATACACACACACACACACACACACACACACACACACACACCACACACACACTCAAACAGGCCTGGCCCATTTATCCTGGGAAAGCTGTCTCCTTCAGCTGTTCTCTACTTCAGTTCCTGGTCAATGTTATTTAGAGGTCTTCAGCACTTGTGTAGGACTGATGTGAAGTGGAACCTTCTTTAGCTGTGAGAGGTGTACCTATGACTGGAGACTCTGAAATTGGGCTGCCATCTGGGTCTCTTCCAAAGATATTTAAGGGCAGTCTTTGTTCTTGCTCATTACAAATCAGAAGTTTGGGAGAAAATTGGAGACATTTGGTTTTGGAGATTTGTACTCAGATATTTGATAAAACTAGAAGAGTTTAGGATCAAATCCAGCTTACAGGTGTAAAACAAAATCTTAAAGACAATTAACAGGTCAAGAATCTACTTCTATAAAGATGAAAACATAATTTCTCGCTCCATAATTATCCCACTTTTTATCAAAGATAATCATATTAAAACTAATTTGTTTAAATTAAATTTGACCTGATTATTTGTATAAATGCAACAAGGATAGTGATTGACCATTTAAGCACTTTTTTACATTACTTTTCTGGAACATTGTAAACAAGGTACTAGCCTGATTTTTCCAAGCAGTTCCTAAAATTTTCTCGTCATATGAGTCTATGTATATCTCTGTTAAATATGACGTTCCAGTTAAAGCTTTGTTAATGTAGCCAATACTTCCAATTGTATTCTTTTATAAGGAGAAAAGATTTTCATTGAACTCATGCAAATAACTATTTTATCATAAAAAGAATACTTAAGAGTTTCTGAATTCTGGACAGATCAGGCAGGGAGAAAAATATTTGTTTACAAAAGTGTAATTTATCAAATTGCTGCATATAATAAATGCTTAAGAGAAAAGATTTCCTTAAATTTGGAAAAGTAAAATGTGCATAAGAAGGCATAAAATTATAATCACCCTTATTAGTTCTTTGAGTCTCCTGTAGTTAATTCATTTTGATCTTGACTTTGTGTTGGTAGCTTTTTGTTTCATTAAAGTTTTAGACATTTTTACCCAGTTCAGAGTTACGATCTTTAAGTTATCAGAAACCTGTATTCTGGAGTATTTGTCAAGGTCTTTTCTATGAATCTCCTTAAAGCTAAAATTTTGTAGGAACATTTTGCAAAGCATCAGAATAAAACAATAACTGAGTAACAAAAGACAAAAATAGTAATGGTTAAATATCAAAGTTCATTATAGTGCAATTAACAAGGAAATTTGGTTATTTATGTGATATACAGTATTTTAAGATAACACCTGGGATTATGAATGATAATATTTTATCAGGACATGCCAGATTTATAGGAATGTCATATAATTTCTGAAACACTTATAACATATACCTGTACAGATGCCAACATAAAGAAGGCTTAGGATTAATTACTTGATAATGCTTCCATGTAATTTAACATATCCAATAAGCATAGTTAGTGTAACATCTCTCTTTTTATACGGAGAGAGAACAAATCTTTTGAGATGTTACAGGGAACTTCTGGAAAACCTCCAAATTATTTTGAGGTCAAAAGGCTTCATTTAGAATTTTATTTTGTCATTTTATGGTGGGTAAGTTTATCAAAAATATCAAAAGGTTTCAAAACACTTGGTCAGATAGGATGATAGGTCACTGTAAAGCAATACTTAGTTATCTAGATAGCCAAAGTAACAAAGACTTCACAGGCAAACATAATATAGAAGGTTACATAGTTCTGAGCAAAACTTAGCTCGTTTAATATCTAAAGGACTAGTTTTTTTTTAAGTAATCAAAGACTGTGTAGACAATTTAAAGCACAGTTGATAAAACATAAAATCTTTGCTTTCAAGCAGATTACTTTAAAAAAAGTAAGGAAAAACCTTTCATATTCTCTTATTGAGAGCAGACCAATAGTCTAAACAAACTTTGTCTTTTTAGCTGATGAAAGAAAATTAAGTTCCAGTTTTACATAGGTACACTATTGATATTAAAGCTTAATTTTAAAAGCTTATAAAAAATTTATTCAATCTTACCCAGCTTGATCACACATAAGTTTTTCCAAAGATTCCTTTTCCACAAACCTTCTACAACTTTCTATATCCATTTAGGTTTTGTCCTCTTTTTCTTTTATTATTCTGGAACAAGAATTTAATTTTAAGACACAATTATTTTCTTTTTGTTTTCCTCCCTTACCAAAAATGCATGTCCATTCTTCATATCTTCTCTTACTGAAAATACATAATGTACTTTGTATATACACTCATTTTTTTTCATTCTTACTATTTCTAGTAGTTATGGGGGAAAAAGCACAGCTATTTATAAATCAGGTTTGTATTTTTTAAATTTGTCTTTTTTTCTCTGGCAATTTCAAAGTTATTAGTTTAAATTTTATTTTCTCAATTTCAAAAGCTTACAAACCTACAAAGAACAGCAATGATTCAAGGCAGTTGTTCTAGAATAATTACAGATTTACTCTTAGAGGGTAGCATAATTGCCTATGCATTACATTAAATGCATATAAACTCTTACAAAATGTAGTTAAAATGTCATACGCTTCTTGGAAATTACAGTATGAGATTCACTCATGTCTGTAGGCTTGTCCTGACATGGCTCTGCTAGACTGGGAATGATAGAACAAGAAGAGTTAGTAGGATACCCACATTACTGCTAAGAAGTTTGCTCTAAGTTGAGTAAGCAGTCTAAAGATTTGAAAGACGGGACAACAATTTCTAAACTGATGGCATAGCTATAAATATCTGGAAGCCACCATCAGAATTTCCAGCCTTGCAAGTAGTCGTAAGATATGGGAAACTTTCTTTTAAATAAAGATTCCTGCTTGGCTGCAAATCTGAGAAGACAAGGCAACAAAATATAAGCCTGTTAGAGAGTGAGTACAGTCTGGCCTTGGAGAGTTATCACTGTGCATACCAGACAAAAAGGGTGGTTGTTCTTTCTTTCTTTTGGCTGTATTGGGTCTTTGGTGCTGCACATGGGCTTTCTCTAGTAGCAGCCAGTGGGGGCCGCTCTTCGTTGTGGTGCACGGGCTTCTCATTGCGGTGGCTTCTCTTGTTGTGTAGCACAGGCTCTAGGTGCACGGGCTTCAGTAGTTGTAGCATGCAGGCTCAGTAATTGTGGCTCGCAGGCTCTAGAGCGCAGGCTCAGTAGTTTTAGCGCACGGGCTTAGTTGCTCCACAGCATGTGGGATCTTCCTGGACCAGGGCTCAAACCCATGTCCCCTGCATTGGCAGGCAGATTCTTAACCACTGTGCCACCAGGGAAGTCCCAGGGTGGTTGTTCTTTATCAGACTTTCAGCTGGCTGAACAAACCCCTTTGTTGCTCAGTTCACTGTGGTACAAGAGCAGTGGCTTTCAAACATGCTGTATCATTCCTCAGTAAGAAATACAGTATATATATATATATATATATATATATGTATATCTCCCTACATAATTATAAATATAAAACCATATAAATAACTGAAATTAAGTTTAATATATTGGCATGTTTTTCCTATTTTTAGTATATGCTGTAAATGTACTCTATTTTGTACTTTATGAATTTACACTTTTATTTATATATGGACAATAAGTAAATCTATCTATAATTGACAAATAAAATTGAAAATACATATGATCCATTTACCTATATAGACGTATATAGATTATATGCACATTCACTATTTAAATAAATATTCATCATAATTCACCGAAAGTCTGTGATCGCAGTTTGAAAAACAAGAAGTTACAGTCAATCCTCCCACAGTAGGAGAAATCTTTCATGGGAGTCTCACTGCTTCTTATCTTCCAAAGGGGTGCTTTGCTAGTATGGTTGCATATTCTCAGCATCAATGCATAAAGTTTGTGTGGGGTTAATTTACACTTATTACACAAGTGTTTTTTCTTTTTGATTCATTTTGTATTCTCAGATCTTTTTCCAACCTTTTCAACTATTTGTAATCTTCGCTTTCCAGTCAAAACAAGGAAACAGGAAATTGTGAACTATATATCATATATTAGCATCCTGCAATAAATTAGCAAACTTATAAACACATTTCAAATTTTTAGAAGTATTTTCTTCTTCATAATATTTTTCATTGTGCCTTAAAATATGTTTGTTAATAGACCAAAATATCCTTATCTCTGAAAAAATTAAAAAGCCAAAACTAAACAAACTATGGTTAGCAATAAATGTATCAGTTTACCATTGTATCTGGAAATGACTTAGATATTCAGTGAATATCCATTATTTAGATTAACTTATGAACTTTTATTTATATTTATTTAAAACCCTTGTTCTTAACAATTACTTTTGGATTATTCAGTAAATAACCATCATCTTAAGTTATTTTTCTTTTTGAAAAATTTTGAAGACATGCCAACTTTTATTAAACCAACAAACTTAAACTAGGTTTCATTTATCAAAGATTATCACAGATAATGTGAACTTGAAACACATTTGGGTTACTTTCTGTATTTCTGACAGTATACTTGATTTACAAAATCTTTAAGCCAATTAAATAGAGTTCTTTACAAATTAATTTTGGAAATACCATCCAGAGGTAGAAAAATATTATATAATTACAACATATACTTACAGACATACATAATATACAGGCAGACACAGAGATGTTTATAGGTTTTGTTTTATAAAATTTTAGCCACGTCTCACGTAGAAAACTCAAAATAGTTGGATCCAACTAGTGTTTTTGGCAGATGGAGTAAGTTAATGTTACTTGCTCGGATGGCAAAAGCTTTTTTACTAAAGATGTTTTATTTGCATGCTGAAATCATTTCAATTTTTAGAAGCTTATGCATATCAATCAAAGAATGCATTCTGGGCTTCCCTGGTGGCGCAGTGGTTGGGAGTCCGCCTGCCGATGCAGGGGACGCGGGTTCGTGCCCCGGTCCGGGAGGATCCCACGTGCCGCGGAGCGGCTGGGCCCGTGAGCCGTGGCCGCTGCGCCTGCGCGTCCGGAGCCTGTGCTCCGCAACGGGAGAGGCCACGGCAGTGAGAGGCCCGTGTACCGCAAAAAAAGAAAAGAATACATTCCATTCTCTCTGAGAATTTTGAGATCCTCTTTTTAAGGGCACCCCTTAATGTGGACTTATCTAAACAAAGTTTCTCCAGACTGGCCATTATAATTCTAAATTATCTAAAAGTTCGCTCATTTTGCCAGAAAGGCACAACTTCACTTCCAAGAACTAGGTGGAATCTACCTTGCCTTTGAATTCCCTAAAACATCTTCATTATGAGGGGCTCTGTTTTCTAAAACACCAGGAATCGGGTTATTCCCTCTTTTGAACAGAATGGATGCAGGAAGCTTCATAAAAGAAGATCGAAACACAAAGACAGCAGAGCTTGGATACACAAAGAGAGCAGGAAGTCAACCTCAAAAATAAAATAGCCAGTTATTTTACCAGCAAAATGGGTTTATTCAGGAATAGCAGAGAATTGCAGTTCAGGACAGGCAAACTATAGTGACTCATAGGCAAGATCGAAGAGACAAAAGGAAGGTCAGCTTTTATTAGATTTTAGGAGGAAATTGGGGAGGGTTGTTTGGAATAAATTTTTATTGGGGAAAAGCTCTTATTGGCTGCAAGCAGTGCTTAGTTCTTAGTGCTTAGTGCTTTGCTCGGGCAGGGAGAAATCTTCCTTCTTTTCCTTAAAATGAGGAGATGAAATCGCCGTGTGAAAAATGTCTTCCCTTTACCAGAAGAAAAGTAACATTCTTATCATCGGAGATAAGAAGTTGAAACCGAGAGAACTTTATACAAAGAATTCTGCACAAAGAGACCATCTTAAAATAATTCTTATCTTAAGTCTTCTTGCTGGCTATGCAGGTGCCTGAGAGCTCTCCGTTCAGGGCTTCCTGACTCCATTTTACATAGGTTTTCCTTTCTTTATTTTCACAGTGTATATGTGTGAGTTTATTTCTGGATACTCTCTTTTGTCCTGTTGAAATATTTTTTAACCGTGGGCCAATGAAACTCTATCTTGATTACTGTAACTTTATAATAATTCTTGAAATACAGTAATGAATATCCTGACATTATTTTACTATTTCAAGGTTATTTTCTTAAAGTATTTTTATACCCCTAGACATTTTAGATTCAGCATGTTAGAAAATTTAATTAGGATTGCATCAAATCTGTAGATCAATTTAAGGAAGTCTGGAATCTCAGCAATACTGAGTTTTCCACTATGTGAATGAACAAGCTTTATATCTTTCTTTCCTCTCTTACACAGTTGGTGGGTCAGGAAATTGTTAAAATCACTGTAGGGAAAAAACAATTGATGGCATCTAATGAGTTAAAAATATCCATACCCTGTAAGCTAGTAGATAGCTTCCTGAGGATATACCTAAATCAAACATGTAATATTTTCCCCCAAAGTCATATCTTAGAAATTTTTGTCACATTAGCCTAAATACTTACAAAGGTGAACAGCTTAATTTATATCAACGATAAAATGTATATTTAACTTGTGATATATTCTTAAAATAGAGTATTATACAACAATAAAAACAAATAAAGTATGGCTCCATCTAAAAGAATAGTTGAATCTCTCAAATACACTATTGAGTGAAAGATTAATTATAAAAGGATACATATTTACACAGTTATATAGTGTTAAGTTAAAATAAGCAAAAAAAAAACAGTGATCTTTGGTTTTCAAAGTCAAAATAACGTTACCTGTTGGGAGGATCGAAGGTATAGTAATCTTGAGGAGACATGGATGTTTCTGCTCTGAATGATATTTCATTATGGCGGTTTGGTAGTTGTTAAAAAAATGGGTTATTTTTGTCATAATCCATTGCTACCTCCACTTAGAATGCGTAAACATTTATTTTTGGTCTACACTAATATAAATATTTGTTTCAAGAAAAAAAAATATTTATTTAAAAATCTGTCCGTTATGGACACCTGGGCAGTTCTGGAAAAGAGTGTTTTGGGCTCCAGTCACACCTGGCTCTGCTCACCACTCTCCCTGACCCCATGTCTGCACCTCATACACCATTGTTTTCCTCAATACATAAAAGATTTGAAACTTGGAAAAATACACAGGCTTTTGATAGTTGGGTTTTTTCCTTTGTGGAAATGGGACTGGATATCATCTAAATGAAGAGTTCTTAAAAGATGATATAGTCTGATAGATTATTCACGAGCAAGGGGTCATTTAAGTTTTTAGATCTTTGCTGTTTTCCATCTCCTCTTCATGCTTCTTTTTAAAAACTCATGTATATTTCATACATTTGTTTTTTTCCTTTCCCTATGCATATCATTTTCTCACTCTCAAACATATTTCTCTCTCTGCTTTCGACTTTCCCCTCTTTGCAGATTATCTTTCTTTGTAGTTACTATACTATTCTTTTTTCTTTCATATACTGTACAAAGATTCTATATCTTCCTAAATCATCATTCTTATTTTAATACTGACATTAGCACATCTAATTTAGTTCCTCTACTTCTCTTATCCTCCTTTGTCATTCTCAAAATTCATTTTCCCTTTATTGGGTTTTAGTTTATCTGGTAATTAATCTTCCATTATGCAAAATTTACTTCTAACAATTCTAATTTCCTTATGCTTGGTAAGGTCTGCTACATAGAAAGGAAGGACTTTTCTTAAAACTCTGATTGCTTATGAAATTCTCTTGTCACACACACACAAGCAGCAAGCCATGCTGGTAATAGGGTCATTTTCACATCACTTAAAGGAAATATCCCAATATTCCATCCTGAGTTATTAGAACTTATGAACCTACTGGTTATCACTTTCTTTCTCCTGAATTTCAAAATATTAAATTTTCATACCTTGAAATATATCATCCTAACAATCTTAGGTTATTTTTGTAGGTTTAATAATATGTATACTTGCTTTTTGTTTTACTTGTCACTGACTGTTGATTCTTGAAGTTTGTGGTGTTTACTTTCATGCCTTAATAGAAATTCTTCATTATGTACTAAATGTCAGTTGTTATACACACACACACACACACACACACACACACACACGTAATGTACAATGGGAATTGTTCTCTTTTTTATTATTATTATTGTCTCTCATGTTCAGATTGTTGTATTTTATACCCACAACTTAATCACTATTTTTATATTGTTTATTAACTGTCACTTACCTTTTTGAATTTGTATGACATTCAGGCAATACTTCACTCTGATGTATTTGTTATATGTCAATTCTGATTTTTGCTTATGACTCTGATATTTTTACTGTTCTCTGCAAGTTTATGACTTCAGTAACGCATCTCTGGTTACTCTCTCTTTCGTTCCTGCCTGATGTATTTTCAGCTCTCATTTCACACACTCCCCACCTTGAAGTCTCACTGTTGTTGTATTACTTCTCTTTACTGCCACTTGCTTCTTCTCCTGAATTTCAGAACAGAAATAAAACAGCTTCCAGATGAATTTCTGCTTGCTTCCTTTGCCTTTCTAAAACTCAGTATTTCTAGCAATGAACTTTTTTCTTGTTTCTTGTTATTTTTCTCCTCCCCCTGATTTCTCTCCTGCTGATTAGGCTTCTTTTATTGTTCATCTACAATTATTCTGAAATATATTCTTTTTTTTACACATCTACCTTAATATATTATTTCCATATTTTCAGTGTTATCTAAACATATTACCTGCATTATTATTTCATAGAAAGTGGCAGAAGGATTCTAATCTTTCCCGTATAAACTAAAACTGCTCAGCCTTTAATAAATTATTTGACCTCTTAATTGTGCTCTTTTAAAAAGTGTGATAATCACATCACTTGCATAAGTTGGTGACAGGATGTGAGGATTCAGTATTTTAACATGTGTTAAGGGCTTAGCACACTATCTAACATTGTTCAGAACTTCAAAAATACTAGTTCTGTTTACTGGTAATATTTTAACTCATTTTATTTTTAAATAAAGACTTAGACAAGAGATTAGAGAACTTAACATTCTTGAAAGGCAGAATGGGTATAAAATTATCCACATGATTTTACTTCTTTAATGCATTTTATAATAGTTTAGTTATTATTGAAATCACTCCTACATGTGATACTTAAAAATGCAAATGTTCAAAAGAGTGGTTGATGAAAAGTAAAAATAAGCCTTTCTTTCCGTCCTGGTTCCCTGCATGAGAACAGTAACTCTTAGCAGTTTCTTTTGTATCTCATCATAGACATTCCATGTGCACACAAATATTTATATCCAACTCTCTGTCTCATGTAATGAATTATATACGTAAAAATACATATTAGATCTTTTATGATACATGCACACATATATATATATACATATTGTATGTGGGTGTTATATTCGTTAATATGTTTACCAACTCTTCTTCCGAATATGGGTGCAATATTTCCAAATAATCCTATAGACATTCCTTGCTAACCTACCATTAGAAGGTGGATCAGGGCTCAGAATATAGTCCTAGAGTCTATTAACACTTTCATATGCACATTTTTTAGAAGATTTTGAGAAGTAAGTTGAATTTTAACCAGAATTAATAAATAATAAATATGCTAAGACGAGAAAATATGGTATCCTGCACCAATTAACACAGGCAAAATATCTTCTATTTTCACAGGAAATACTATTGTACAAAAGTGTAATAATAGAACACACATAAGCACACACTGCTAAACACCACATGAAATACTTAAAAGTAACAGATTTCAGAAAGTGACATTAGTTCAATCCTACTTTCACCAGTGCTTATAAATATACATAAAAACTGCTCATAAAATCATTCTTTGTAGTAGTAAATCTGGCAATAATTTGAATCTTTGGAAATAGAAAAGTACATAAAGCATAATATATTTGTATTATAGGTACAATAGAACCACTATAAGAATGAAAGAGGTGTTACATACTGAAAAAGAAAGCGCTGTTTTGTAAAAGACAATAAATTAGATAGAGAGATAGATGTAAGTATCTACATAAGTAATACACACATATATGCATACATATATATCATTGCATTGATAGAAAATTTTTTCAAAGGTGACACCTTCACACTATTAACATTTGCCATCTAAATACAATGGACAGTCATTTGAATACATGGGACGTGGGCTTGGCAGTGTGGGATGTCATCAATTTTAATTTATGTATTACTTATGATTTTTACAAGTATTATAAAGTATTATATTATGAGTATTATAAAGGATTATCACTATTATAACTTCTGTAAGAAACATGATATTTTGAGCTTTCTCTCATACCAGGTAATATCCTCTTCTCCTGTTGTTATGCATCATTTTTTACAAATGATACATCATTAGGTTTATACCTCTTCTGTACAATGACATTTTCACCTTCCTTCTCACTGTTGGAGCATACTTCATCCCTTATCATGATCAAGCACACAATTTGAGCTGATAATTACATCATATTTCATCATGAAAATGGAAACTGTCAGAAACATTTCAATTTTCTCAAGACTAAGCCTATGAACTTACTAATGTCTGCTTCTGTTTTTATACTTTCTTCTTTACTAAGAAGTGCAAGAGGCATCCCTTATTTTTCAGTATCAGTCCCTTCATGTGTGAACTGAATTCTCAGTTTATCAAGAGTTTACACCTTCATTGCCCTTTCTTGATCCTTGATCAAATATCTTACCTTCTTAAAGACAACTTATTTTAGCATAAACTGTCTGAAAATTTTGTACTCCTTGAAAAATAAGAAAGAGAAGTACCCTCTGATGCCCAGTAATATTACTAGAAAGTGTCTTCTTTTTTACTCTTTAGAATCAACTTTCCCAGATAGATACTGTGCCTTTTCAATGTAAGATGAATTTTCTTCATGGGAAAATTTTAGCTGTCTCTAAACAGTAGCCAGGAAGGAATGTAGATGTCTTTCTAACCTTCTCATTCTATCTTACGCAAACTCTTTCTCTTTCCACTCTCCCGGTGTCTTTGTACGAATGTTATGCCAATTCTTTTTCCTAGGCATGTTTGAAAGAATTTGATTTTTCTAGACCAGCTATCCACAAGAGTTTCCTGTTGAGGTGAGATTGGGCCCGATGAGCCTTCACGCGAAGCTTTTCATGCCAAGGGTTTTCCCTCTGTTGTTACACTGACATATTTGAAAGGCTATACCTCTTATGCTTCTAAGAATTTACCAGGTTTAAGAAGTGTTCTTTTGCCAGCTCTGAGCTCCTTCAGTTTCTGAAAAAGGCAGTACCAAGAGGCTAAGCCCCTGCCTTCCAAAGTAATACATTTCCTTTTAGAAGGTGTATTTATTTGATGGTATTTTTGTTGTTGTTGTTGTTTTTTCTCTTCTCCTATGGGCTTCCCTAAGCACTTTTTACTTTGCTGCTCAGCTTCTACAGTTTTCATATACTGTTTGGTCTTAGCCCTAATCATAGCAATTTCCATTCAGATGGTTTCTTCTTTGAGAAAACAGATTCAAAAATCTGGCTTCGTTAGACCCCTCTGTACTGGCCGTGCTTTTTTGCTATTTTTTTGCAACTTGTTGTGGGTCCTGCTACATACTCTGATTATCTGAATTGCGTTGGGGAATACTTACATATAAATTACAATTTGAGATTTCCTCAGACTCCTAGTTTTCCTAAGAAATAATTAATGTTTTCTTCATTGTATTGCATCGTTTCCAGGAAAAGAAAGGTGATTCAGAACTAATTTCCCACTATGTTTCCAATGGTAATGCAATAGTATAAATTTGAACACAATCCTGCATGAGGACAGGCAAATTCTTATAAATCTTTGAAAAAAGAAACAAAAAACTTCTTTTTTCCACCTGGAGAATGAGCCAAGTCTGACAAGTTTCTGAGTTTTTGCTTTGTGTTTTAAATGATGGATTGTTTCTATTCTTTCTTTACACTCAGTGTCCTAGTTTTTTCAGGGATTTTAGTTCTAACCACTCTCTTTCAATAGATCAAGGTAATGAACCCTGTCTCTACTGTTCATTAAAATCAAAATTGCCTCGATATACAGGCTAGCCTCTAGGACAACTAAAATTTTCACAACAGCAAATCACTCTGAGTTTCAACGTCGCCTTTATTTTTGACCCCTAATGATGAATGATGTCTCTACTTTTCTGCAAAGTTGGATATTCCATTTTAAAATTATTCTTATTGAGGAATAATTGACATGTAACATTATATTAGTTTCAGGTACACAACATAATGATTCAGTGCATGTGTAAATTGTGAAATGATCACCATGGATGCTCATTTTTCAAAAGTTAATTTTTTTTTCTTTTTTTTTTTTGGCTGTGCGTGCCCGTGGCATGTGGGATCTTAGTTCCTGGACCAGGGATCTAACCTGTGCCCCCTGAAGTGGGAAGTGGAAGCGTGGAGTCTTAACCACTGGACCGCCAGGGTATTCCCTTTAAATGTTATTTTTTGGGCTTTTCTAAGCATTTTGTAGCTATTAGTTTTTAATATTGAATTCTCCATATTATCAAAAAGAAAAAATTCTCCAAATCCTTTTAATCTGGATTCAGTCTCAATCACTGGAAAAGTGACATTATACTTTTCACAATCATTTATGATCTTCATTTTATCCCATCAAATACTTAAAATCCCTCCCATCTTCTTAATTGTAACTTTCTTTTATTGTGGCTTTTGTGGGAAAAACAAATAAGCACACTAAAGTACTATGCTTTTCCTAATACACTTGATGGTCAATTCTCACTTTCATTTGGAAAAATCTTCTATCTAGAATTTTTAGGGCTAAGAGGTAACCCCTGTACACTGTATCTGGAGGTAATCACTTCATTCTCTTAGATTTAAATAAACATAAACACTTATTTTAATGTGTTTGCTATATTTTCTAAACTGGGTAGAAATAATATATTTTTGTATTGTAAGGTAATGGCATTTTTATAGTAAATTTTTATATTTAATAAATATCTTTCTTATACTACATGTAACTTTGAGCCTTTAGTATGGGAATCTATAAAATATATTGTTTCTAGCTTTAAGTCTTAATATTTTATTATGCGTTTCCTATTGTCTGAAAACAACAAATAAATAATCCAATACAGCAGTCTGCTTACCTTAGGGATCAGAAAACGAGTGAGCAATTCCACTGCCTCAGTGTTTTTCTCTATTCCACTTGGGTCTCTACTGCAAGTATGCATACCTCTCCCTTTAGTTATTCTGTGTTTCAGTTATGCATAACAGTACACTTATTCTTCATCTTTAACACAATATTAGATACTTTCAAAAAAAGAAAGTATTTAACAGGGAAAACCAGTATTAGCTAACGACTTCCTATGCCCACGTTATACTGCTTATTAAATGTCAGAATATTTGAAATAGAAATATACCTGAATATATAAAACTATAAATATATTTGAAATATGAATTAATTGTATAAAGGTAACACATTCTACAAGTTTTTTAAAGGTTGTGAGTGGGTGCCATGGAATAAAACCCAGTAATTTACTGACATGTAAGTGAATCAGAGTTAATAAAATAAAATATATTTAGCTTACTTAGCTTAGCTGATTACTATAATATGTCTCTCTGATACTTCACAAAATTCAGCAGTAATGTAAATATTTAAATACAAGAAACTCAAAAGTGTCACGTTTTCAAGATCTAGAAATTACCCACACATGGCATCACTGCCAGGGCCCTTAAATCACAGTTTCTCGTATGAGAAAGAAGTCCATAAACATACTTGTAGGGGTTATCTAAGCTCCAAAACTGTCAAGTTTAAAAGGGAGTTGTTAAAGAACAATTTCACTTTAATAACAACAGCAAAAGCCAAGAAGTCAGCAGAATCAGACTAATTCCTAGGATAACAAGATGCTATGTCTCTCACCCTTTCTGCATCCACCATGCTTTACTTTCTATGTAGATTTAGGCAGGTGTGTGGAACGTGAATCGCAGGAAACCCAGACAAAGATATACCATATTATTTTTTTATAACTCAACTTGATTTCTGATTATGAGTCTACGTTCTTCATGGCTGCAAGAAAAATGAAAAGTCAACTTAGCTGCTTCTGGGATTTTGTCTTTTTCAATTTCAGCTCTTAAGCAGTAGTGATGGGAGTAAGTTACTGACCTACATTTTAATTTTGATGGGTTTATCTTTCTGGTCCAATTGCTCTGTAGTGCTGCCATCCCATACTTCAGACACAGAATCTTCAACGCTGTAATTTTCAATATGGCCCTGTAGACCTGGGTACGACCCTAGGGTCATGCTGTCTCTCGGGAGTGGTGTTGGCGTGTCTGTGACAAGTAGCCTATTTTTTTCTTTCCATCCACCCGTGCTTCTCTTTCTCTCAGCTTGAGGAAATCTATTAATCTTATAGGGAAAGTGCTTTTACCAAAACCACAATTCTTATTCCTGGGGATGCCCAACCTCCTATGAGGTCGAACAGCAGAAAAGACATTTGTACTAATCCTGCTCACAAACTTGCTAGAAGCTAATAACTAAGTACAGAGTCAGCATTTCTATTGGGTTGGCCGAAAGTTTCGTTCTTTTCTTTTTTTCCCCATAAGATGGTTCTAGTAGCACTTAGTTGTCTTTACCTTCATTTGAAACAATTTTGTTAAATTGTATGTGACAGCTGTCATATCAAGAGTGTATTTTTAAAAAGACATCAAAATTGGTGAATTTTTGTGTAGCCATTTTAATATTGAAGGTCAAAGATTAAAAGCAACATTTTCAGCATATTATGCTTTATCATTTCAAGAAAGGTGAAGATGCAACTAAAACACAAAAACAGATTTGTGAAGTGTATGGAGAAGGTGTTGTGACTGATGGAACGTGTCAAAAGTGGTTTGTGAAGTTTCGTGCTGGAAATTTCTTGCTGGACGATACTCCATGGTCCGGTAGACAAGTTGAAGTTGATAGCGATCAAACTGAGACATTAGTTGAGAACAATCAACATTATACCACGTAGGAAATAGCCGGCATACTCAAAATATCCAAATCAAGCATTGAAAATCATTTGCACCAGCTTGGTTATGTTAATCGCTTTGATGTTCAGGTTCCACATGAGTTAAGCAAAAAAAAAAAAAAAAAAAAAATTCTTCTTAACCGTAATTCCACATATGATTCTCTAATTAAACATAGTGAAAACGTTCTGTTTCTAAAACAATTTGTGACAGCAATGAAAAGTGGGTACTGTACAATAATGTGGAACAGAAGAGATCGTGGGGCAAGTGATGAACCACCACCAACCACACCAAAGGCCGGTCTTCATCCAAAGAAGGTGATGTTGTGTATATGGTGGGATTAGAAGGGAGGCCTCTATTATGAGCTCCTTCCAGAAAACCAAAAGATTAATTCCAGCAAGTACTGCTCCGAATTAGACCAACTGAAAGCAGCATGACACGAAAAGCTTCTAGAATTAGTCAACAGAAAACACATAATCTTCTAACAGGATAACGCAAGACTGCATGTTTATTTGATGACCAGGCAAAAACTGCTACAGCTTGGCTGGGAAGGTTTGATTCATTCTCTATATTCACTAGACACTGCACCTTTGGATTTCCATTTATTTAGGTCTTTACAAAATTCTCTTAAAGTAAAAAAGTTCAGTTCCCTGGAAGACTGAAAAAGGCACCTGGAACAGTTCTTTGTTCAAAAAGATAAAAAGTTTTGGGAAGATGGAATTATGAAGTTGCCTGGAAAATGGCAGAAGGTAGTGGAACAAAAGGGTGAATACAATGGTCAATTAAGTTCTTGATGAAAATGAAAAGTGTATTTTATTTTTACTTAAAAACTGAAGGCAGTGTTTGGCCAACCCAATATGTTTTATCTTTTCCACAGCAGTGTGGGTTTGGACTGCACAGTTTTCTTTTTGTTTTCAAGAAGGAAGATTTCACTTCCAGACTTGTAGATTCTCTTGAAAAATAAGAAACTCTCAAAATTCTGGACCTCCTTTCCCCTTCAATATTATTCACAATAAATTGGAGTTAAATACAGATAGTCTAGATCCAGTTGCCATAGTTCCCACATCTATTTTTCAACTCAACTTTCAAACGATTGCACTTAATTATATATTATAGTTGGTTCCTATAGTGATTTTAATCATTACACTAGGAAAGATATACGTGTGTGTGTGTATATTAGCCTCACATATATTAAAAGAAAAATAAACAATATTAATTTGGCAGTGCTGAATATATTCAAATGTGTTATTGGAAAAAATCTGGTACTTTTTATATCGTTTTGGATTAAGGATTAATGATGGAAGATGGTTATTTAGAGACATTGGTCTGCTATCTTCTCGATCTGCTGGCTTTCCAAATAAAGTCATAGTCCTTACCTCAACACCTCATCTCTGATTTATTGGCCTGTCATGTGGTGAGCACAGTGAGCTTGGACTCGGTAACATATCTACTGAACTTAAGCTATAATGGTTGAATGTACCAGAACTTATATCTCTAGTCTTCTATGGATGGACCTCTGTAATTTTCTATTACAAAAATTTTTACAATAGAAATCTTTGAATATATGCATGCATGTGACTGACAGTGTCTTGGTTCTCTGGCCAGGTGTCAGGCCTGAGCATCTGAGCTGGGACACCCGAGTTCAGGACATTGGACCACCAGAGACCTCCTGGGCCCACATAATATCAATGGTGAGAGCTCTCTCAGAGATCCCCATCACAATGCTAAGACCCAGCTCCACTAAACAACCAGCAAGCTCCAGTGCTGGACACCCTATGCCAAACTATCAAGACAGGAACACAACACCACCCATTAGCAGAGAGGCTGCCTAAAATCATAATAAATTCAGACACCCCAAAACCACACCATCGGAAGTGGTCTGCCCACCAGAAAGAAAAAATGCAGCCTCATCGACCAGAACATAGGCACCATTCCATCCACCTCAAAGCCTACACAAGCCACTGAACAAACCTCACCCAATAGGGGCAGACACCAAAAAGAATGGGAACTATGAACCTGCAGCCAGTGAAAAGGAGACTCTAAACACAGTAAGGTAAGCAAAATGAGAAGACAGAGAAATACACAGCAGATAAAGGAGCAAGGAAAAAACCTACCAGGCCAAACAAATGAAGAGGAAATACGCAGTATACCTGAAAAAGAATTCAGTAATGATAGTAAAGATGATCCAAAAATCTTGGAAATAGAATGGAGGAAATACAAGAAACGTTTAACAAGGACATAGAAGAAAGAAAGAGCAAACAAACAATGATAAACAACCCAATAAAAGAAATTTAAAATTCTCTAGAAGGAATCAATAGCAGAATAACTGAGGAAAAGAACGGATAAGTGACTTGGAAGTGGAAATAATGGAAATAACTACCACAGAGCAGAATAAAGAAAAAAAATGAAAAAAATTGAGGACAGTTTTAAAGACCTCTGGGACAACACTAAATGCACAAACATTCGAAGTATAGGGGTCCCAGAAGAAGATGAGATAAAGAAAGGGACTGAGAAAATATTTGAAGAGATTATAGTTGTAAACTTCCCTAATATGGGAAAGGAAATAGTCAATCAAGTCCAGGAAGCTCAGAGAGTCCCATAGAGCATAAATCCAAGGAGAAACACTCCAAGACACATACTAATCAAACTGTCAAAAATTAAATGCAAAGATAAAATATTAAGAGCAGCAAAGGAAAAGCAACAAATAGCATACAAGAGAATCACCATAAGGTTAACAGCTGATCTTTCAGCAGAAACGCTGCAGGCCAGAAGGGAGTGACAGAACATATTTAAAATGATGAAAGGGAAAGACCTACAACTAAGATTACTCTACCCAGCAAGGATCTTATTCAGATTTGATGAAGAAATTAAGACATTTACAAAAAAGCAAAAGTAAAGATAATTCAGCACCACCAAACCAGCTTTACAACAAATGCTAAAGGAACTTCTCTAGGCAGGAAACACAAGAGAAGGAAAAAGCCTTCAATAAGAAACCCAAAACAACTAAGAAAGTGGTAATAGGAAAATACATATCGATAATTACCTTAAATGTAAATGGATTAAATACCCCAACCAAAAGACATAGACTGGCTGAATGGATACAACAACAAGACCCATATATATGCTGTCTAAAAGAGACCCACTTCAGACCTAGGGACGCATACAGACTGAAAGTGAGGGGTTGGAAAAAGATATTCCATACAAATAGAAATCAAAAGAAAGCTGGAGTAGCAATTCTAATATCAGACAAAATAGACTTTAAAATAGACTATTACAAGAGACAAAGAAGGACACTAAATAATGATCAAGGGATCAATCCAAGAAGAAGATATAACAATTGAAAATATTTTTGCACCCAACATAGGAGCACCTCAATACATAAGGCAAATGATAACATCCATAAAAGGGGAAATCAAAAGTAACACAATAATGGTACAGGACTTTAACACTGAAATTTCACCAGACAGAACAACCAAAATGAAAATAAATAAGGAAACACAAGCTTTAAATGATACATTAAACAAGATGGACATAATTGATATTTACAGGACATTCCATCCAAAAAAACCAGAATACACTTTCTTCTCAAGTGCTCATGGAACATTCTCCAGGATAGATCATATCTTGGGTCACAAATCAAGCCTTGGTAAATTTAAGAAAATTGAAATTGTATCAGGTATCTTTTCTGACCACAATGCTCTAAGACTAGATATCAATTACAGGAAAAGAATGGGAAAAAATACAAAAACATGGAGGCTAAAAAATACTTTACTAAATAACCAAGAGATCACTGAAGAAATCAAAGAGGAAATCAAAAATTACCTAGAAACAAATTACAATGAAAACACAATGGCCCAAAACCTACTGGAAACAGCAAAAGCAGTTCTAAGAGGGAAGTTTATAGCAATATAATCCTCCTCAAGGAACAAGAAAAATCTCAAATAAACAACCTAAACTTACAACTAAAGCAATTGGAGAAAGAAGAACAAAAAAACCCCAAAGTTAGCAGAAGGAAAGAAATCATAAAGATCAGATCAGAAATAAATGAAAACGAATGAAGGAAATGATAGGAAAGATCAATAAAATTAAAAGCTGGTACTTTGAGAAGATAGACAAAATTGATAAACCATTAGCTGGATTCAACAGGAAAAAAGGGAGAAGACTCAAATCAACAGAATTAGAAATGAAAAAGGATAAGTAACAACTGACACTGCAGAAATACAAAGGGTCATGAGAGATAACTACAAACAACTATATGCCAATAAAATGGACAACCTGGAAGAAAAGGACAAATTCTTAAAAAAGCACAACCTTCCAAGATGGAACCAGGAAGAAATAGAAAATATAAAAGGATCAGTCACAAGCACTGAAATTTAAACTGTAATTAAAAATCTTCCAAAAGGGCTTCCTTGGTGGTGCGGTGGTTGAGAGTCCACCTGCCAATGCAGGGGATATGGGTTCGTGCCCCGGTCCGGGAAGATCCCACATGCCGCGGAGTGGCTAGCCCGTGAGCCATGGCAGCTGAGCCTGCACGTCCGGAGCCTGTGCTCCGCAACGGGAGAGGCCACAACAGTGAGAGGCCCGCGTACCGCAAAAAAACAAAAACCAAAAACAAAACAAACAAACAAACAAAAAAATCTTCCAACAGCAAAAGCTCAGGACCATATGGCTTCACAGTCAAATTCTATCAAACATTTAGAAAAGAGCTAACACCTATGATTCTCAAACTCTTGCAAAATATAACAGAGGGAGGAACACTCCCAAACACATTCTATGAGGCCTCCATCACCCTGATACCCAAAGCAGACAAAGAGGTTACAAAAAAACAAAACTACAGGTCAATATAACTGATGAACATAGATGCAAAAATCCTCAGCAAAATACTAGCAAACAGAATCCAGCAGCACATTCTAAGGCTCATACACCATGATCAAGTGGGGGTCATTCCAGGAATGCAAGGATTCTTCAATGTATGCAAATCAAACAATGTGATACACCATATTAACAAATTGAAGGATGAAAACCATATGATAATCTCAATAGATGGAGAAAAAGCTTTCGACAAAATTCAACACCCATTTATGATAAAAACCGTCCAGAAAGTAAGCACAGAGAGAACTTACCTCAACATAATAAAGGCCATATATGACAAACCCAGAGCCGATATCATTCTCAATGGTGAAAAACTGAAACCATTTCCACTAAGATCAGGAACAAGACAAGACTGCCCACTCTCACCATTATTATTCAATATAGTTTTGGAAGTTTCAGCCACAGCAGAGATGAAAAAGAAATAAAAGGAATCCAAATTGGAAAAGAAGAAATAAAACTGTCACTGTTTTCAGATAACATGATACTATACATAGAGAATCCTAAAGCTGCTACCACAAAACTACTAGAGCTAATCAATGAATTTGGTAAAAAATCTGCAAACAATAAATGCTGGAGAGGGTTTGGAGAAAAGGGAACCCCTTCGCACTGTTGGTGGGAATGTAAAGTGATACAGCCACTATGGAGAACAGTATGGAGGTTCCTTAAAAAACTAGAAATAGAACTACCATATGACCCAGCAATCCCACTACTGGGCATATACCCTGAAAAAGCCATAATTCAAAAAGAGTCATGTACCACAATGTTCATTGCAGCTCTATTTACAATAGCCAGGACATGGAAGCAACCTAAATGTCCATTGACAGACGAATGGATAAAGAAGATGTGGCACATGAGAGAGTGGCATGGACATATATACACTACCAAATGTAAAATAGCTAGCTAGTGGGAAGCAGCTGCATAGCACAGGGAGATCAGCTCTGTGCCTTGTGACCACCTAGAGGGGTGGGATAAGGGAGAGTGGGAGGGAGCCGCAAGAGGGAGAGGATATGGGGATATATGTATACGTATAGCTGATTCACTTTGTTATACAGCAGCAATGAACGCAACAATGTAAAGCAATTATACTCCAATAATGATGTTAAAAAAAAAAAGAATTAACTGTGGCTACTAAGGAGCTGCACAAGTAGGACAGTCAGTCTGAAATGCCAACCTGATCCACAAACTGGAAGCACTGTTTGCTGTTCTGCTGAATAACATGGACAGTTTCACATGCATACTCTCTCACAGTGTAGCCAATATTAACATACAGAGAAGTAGAAACGTGCCCTACAACACATTAGCGTCAGCTAAGTGGGCTTCAGGAAGAAAATTAAAATGCAGGGTAACACAGTAGAGATGCTGCACTTACAAACTATTCTGAAATGCCGTATTGAAGTCAGTGTAACAAGTGCTTAGTTACCATGAAGATTTATTTAAAAATAATTAACAATAAAATGGCAATTCTTAAGAATACAAGAACAAAACATCTAGCGTGTATTTAGAATTTAGACCCATGTACCTACTGCTTAATTCTCATTGTCTTTTTTTTCTTATTCTCGGTGCTTATTCTCCTCAAAATTCTAGAAAAGTCATTTCCAAACTGTGTGTTGGTATACTTCGTTGGGTAATGAAATAAATGCGGGGTAATGAAATAAATAGGGTGGAGTATAATAGAAACAATTACAACACATCACATGGTCTCTTAGCAACAACTGTGTACATTGCAAAAATGGGTCATGATATGAAATGTATTTCTTACTATATATTTTTAAAAGTTTGTAAAGAATAAAAGCAGTAAATGTAAGATTCTATTTTAGAAATCTATGTGCATAAGGCAAATACCTTAAGAAGAAAGTGATCACTGCTGTCTGAGGTTTTTTTCTCCTACCCTAAATAAAAAAGACAATAGGCCTTCTACTTCAGGACACACAGCACTTTTGTCTTTCTTCTTTTTCTTTCTTTTTCAGAATATCTCACTCAAAATTAATTTAATTCTAAAATGACTAACTATGCCTATATAAATGCTACAATCCTCCTTAAAAAATTAAAATAACTGACTTTCAAAAAATTGATTTTAAGCACATGCCTCATTTTAGAATTATCAGAGAATATGATAAATCAAAATATAAATAAGAATTTCTCTTTTTAAATTTCTGATTTATCTTTTTTGTAGACTTAGAATCTAAATCCTTTTTTTTAATGGGAATTTTGCCCTCTGCACTTACCTCTGTCCCATCTCAATCCTCACCATCAAATCTATTTCCAGAAATGTAAGCAGATTTACAGCAACTAATATAAAGCTAGGCACTTAGTGGACCCTCCGTAAATATTTGTTGATGATTATAACTTTGTCTTGACCAGATTGCTCAGATAATTGCTTTATATCTCATGTGGCAATTTAGTTACACTGTGTGGAATTTGGCAAGTCAATTAGAAACACCCTTCCCAAATTTGCATAGAGGCAGATGATGCTTTCATCAAATTAATTTAGGTCTTTTTATAAAAGACCATGACAGTATTTTGAGTTCCCAAATGAATCCAGTCCTAAGTATAAAAATATTGCAATACATCATAACTAATCCTGACTATGCCATAAACCCTTATTATGTTACATCTACATCGGGAGTATTTTAAGTTTGCGAATATTAAATCAATAAATTCATGATTCCATCTGTCAAAAGTCTCTAAAGCCTAAAAATGTCACCAACTATGTTATTAAAAATAGACTTCCAAAGGCTGCCTATATTAACAAGGAGATAAATGAGCAGACAATGTAAAGTCACTCAGGATTCACTTTTCCTTCAGTGAATTTTGTTCTTTCTTTAAACATAGATACCATATATTCTTAACTTTAAAATTCTCTCTGCATCTTCTGGGAATTTGTGTAACAAATAATATAACTTGCAGTATTATAGTTTCTTTTTCTCCCAGACACATGCATTTACAATCTTTTTTTCATTTTTTTGAAAACCAAAGAGGGTGCTTGAATAAATAAGTGTAACTGCAGTTTTAAAAATTAAAATAAAAATGACACAAACATAATAAAACATACATTAAACACATAGGAATTTATCTAGACTCTCAATTGTCAAACTTCCAAATATGGGATAATTTTATAATCCTTTTTTAATGTGGGATTCTTCTATGAAGCCCATTAATTAAAATCACATTTTTAAGAATCCTCCAGGTGTCTCAATTACCTCACTCAGAAACTTATAATTAATTTCATGATTTTACTTTCCATGTCTATTGGTATTTTGTTGATAAATGAAGAACTGGAGGGAACATTACCTCTGTGAAATACTTTTCCCAACAAAACAGACCTTCTTTAGAGGCCAAATTAATTCTGTTATCAAAACAGCCCAGCCACCACAAGGCAGGAATATCTGTATATTGAAACAGATTCTGGGAGGACCATTTTGGAAGTCTGGTGACACTGAATCATTCCTCATTCTATCCTGAGCTCAAAGGAGGGCAGACCAGATCTGCATCACCCACTGGAGTGCCCTCAGAGCCAGAGGATGCTCTGCTTCTGAATGAACGTACTTTGACCGCAGTACTGCATACACTGTAGCCAACAAAATATCCTCTGGCCCATGGACTTCCACAGCCGACACAGAACTTCCTGTAGTCCGTGTTGATACATTGCTTGGGTATAATTTTCCCCATCTTCATAAATATTTCATTCTGTTTTGCCTATGTCAAAAATCTGAAAATGTTTATCTTGAAACTGAGAAAAATATTTTCTTCATCTGAGGTTTTCTCAATTCAAAAGTACTCTATTATTTATCTTTTTAATTCATTCTCCTTTAAAAATTAAAACTACTTATTTTTATAGAATTGTAATCATTTTAGTTCTATTTAAAGCAGTTAAAAACAAAATCGCGTTGGACACATTCCAATCTTATTTCTTTAGATGTCATTGCAAACATCAGATTATTTTGATCTCTTTCTGTGTGTGTGTATATGTTTTAAATTTCTTGTTACTTTTCTTTTCCCCATTAAAACTTCAAAATCTCTTTTGTTTGCTATTCATTTTATTTTAGATGTTGACTTACTTTGTTGCATCATCTTTCTGGTTTTCAATTTTTGTTCAACATGGGGGTAAAATCTAAGAATGGCATAATTCTGTTTCTTTCATAATGTACTATAATAGGGACTAATTACATCCCTACAGCCCCTCAAAAACAATAGAGTGAATGTAAATAAAGTGAAGTGATACACTCAAAATTTACTTTGGCTCTCTCTGAAGCATGTCTTCACTCATCAAATATTATATAGCACAGTTGAACGTGGTGAGTTCTAGGTACTAACAAGTTAAGAATAAAGATTACTCCAAAAATATATGAACATGCTTCAATGATACAATGAAATGACTTAAGCCAATTTTGACTCCTCAAATCAACAGAATCAGGAGACCTGGGTTCTGCCCCTGGGTGTATGTTTCCGGACCTCAATTTCCACTTGAAAATGAAAGGGTTGACTTCTGCATAGATTCTGAAATTCCTATGTTTTGCATAAATTAATGCTTCCTATTTCTGTTATCAACTTAACATTCTCTTTAATCTTGAGCTATATAAAAGTGATCAAACATATCAAAATAATTGCTAGACTGAGAATACCAATACATGCTTATAATGCACTTGTTTTTATATTATGTATTTCTTATAATAAAGCACTTTTACTATGATTGGCGGTAAAATGCTCTGTCACCAAATCTGTCAATCTCTCTCATACTTGTCTCTCAAATTCAGCGTATTCTTTCCATCCACCTGTCACTACTCAGGTCTAGGTCCTCATCATTTCTCCCTTGGATGATTATAATAATAGCTCATAACTCTCAACTGACACCCCATTTCTCCTTCACTCTAGTTTACTCTCTCTATAACTGCCAGTTATCTTTCTACAAGCAAAATAGCTCATGCCACCCAGCTGCTGAAAAACTTTATTATATACAATATAAAATCCAAATCTCATATCTTGGCACAATCTGTCCTCAACCAATTTTCCTGTTCTCGTCTTATACCAACTCCTTTCAGACTCCTACTGCAGTGATCTTCCTTGAATTTTCTGCACATTGGAGCCTTTGTTACAACGCATTACCTCATGGGTGCCTGGCTTATGGTAAATACTCAGTAACTATTTCTTGACTGAGTTAGTGAATGAATGAATTTACATGCTGTTGCTTTCACTTGGTGTATACAATTTTTCATACATTTTTCCAAAGTCATATTTTAAGTTCAGTTTAAATATCACTTGTGCATTCTCCCCCAATTTACCCACTCAAGACGTTGTTCCATTTTCTCTTTCCACAGAATTGCAGTGTTATCTTCAATAGCACTGTCTAATATATATTCTCAGTTATCTGTTTATGTTTAAATTATAAATTTCTATGAAAATTATGGTATCATTACAAATTATATATATATATTCAGTACTTAGTATCTCCCAGGGTCATAGTAAAAACTCAGTAAATGTTGGAACAATAAAATACATATAAATACACTAAGAAATAAAAAATATATCTTTATTAAATTATAACTGACAGAGCAGTTTCTCATTATCTATGAGAAATCATAATGAATGATTATTTCAAAAGCAGGCATTAAAATATTTAATTAAAGCATATCATTCTATAAAGATTAATCTACTATAAAGGACAAAATAGGGTCAGTGTGATATGAGGAAAAATAAATCCATGTAAATGTCTGTAAAGGACTCATGAAAATAGTCATTAAAGTGGTAGAAAAATGATTATTCTGAGAACTGTAGTATCAAAGATTTCTTGCATAAAAGTTTAGGATATTTGAAGATATTTAAAATATATTGGTGAAAATCACATTATATTTTATAGTAAGTTTAGATTATACAGAATCATGACACTGAAGTATTTTAATTAATACATATTATAAAGTAAAATATATATCTGTTTTTGGTAAACAAGATTTAAAATTAAAGTTGTAGCCACATCTAGCATGAAAATTTATGAAAGTGGAGGTATATAAAAATTATTTGAATTCAGGGATTTTGATGGTATCTTGTGGTTTAATAAAGAGTTTAACAACAAATTCTCAATCTCACTATCTATGACCATTTTAAAAAATTGTAAGATGTTCTCAAGAGGTGACAAGTGCCTTTAAAACATATGCTTAAATTACCCTTCAATCAGAAATATATTTATATATATATCTTTTTAAGTAACAAGTTTCACCAAAATGGAACAAAAAATTTCACTAGAGCTTTGTTTCTATGTCAGCATCAATAATCACTTTGCTTATTCTACCTGTGATCACAAAATTTCATTATTTTTAAAAATCAATTTTTTATTGAAGTATAATTGACTTGCAATATTATATTAGTTTCATCTGTACAACATATTGATTCCATATTTTTATATATTGCCAGGATAAGTCTAGTTACCATTTGTCACCATACAAAGTTATCACAGTATTATTGATTATATTCCATATTATGTATAGTACATCTCTGTGACATTCATTTTATAACTGGAAGTTTGTAACTCTTAATTCCCTTTGCCTATTTTGCCCAACTCCTCATCCCCTCCCCTCTGACAAAAACCAGTTTTTTTCTCTGTATCTATGACTCTGTTTTTGTTTTGTTATGTTTGTTCATTTGTTTTGATTTTTAGATTCCACATATAAGTGAAAATATATGGTATTTGTCTTTGTCTGACATATTTCACTTAGCATAATACACTTGGTTTAGCTATGTTGTCACAAGTGGCAAGATTTCATTATTTTTGGTGGCTAATATTCCATTACACACACACACACACACACGCACACACACACATTTATCTCACATTATCGTATTTTCTTTATCCATGGACACAGGTTGCTTCCATATCTTGACTATTGAGAACAATGATGTAATAAACATTGGGATGCATGTATCTTTTTGAATCAGTGTTTTTGTTTTCTTTGAGTAAAGTTCCATTTTTAATTTTTTGAGGAATCTCCATACTGTTTTCCACAGTAAACACATCTCACCAACAGTGCACAAGGGTTCCCTTTTCTCTACATCCTTGCCAACACTTCTTATTTCTTGTCTTTCTGATAATATCCATTTTGACAAGTGTGAAGTATCTCATTGTGCTTTTGATTTGCATTTCCCTGATGATAAGTGATGATGAGCATCTTTTTATATGCCTCTTGCCATCTGTATGCCTTCTTTTAAAAAATGTCTATTCAGGTTCTCTGTCCATTTTTTTATCAGAGTGTTTGTTTTACTATTGTTGAATTGTGTGAATTCTTTATATATTTTGGATACTAACCCCGTTGGACATATCATCCACACATATCCTCTCTCACTCAGGAGACAGCTTTTCATTTTCTTGATAGTTTCTTCTGCTGTGCAAAAGCTGTTTAGTTTGATGTAGTCTCATTTCTTTATTTTCTTTTTTGTTTCCCTTTCCTGAGGAGACAGATTCAAAAATATATTGCTAAGACTAATGTCAAAGATTGTACTGTCTATGTTTTCTTCTATGAGTTTTATGTTTTCAGGCCTTACTTTTAATTCTTTAATCCATTTTAAGTTTATTTTTGTATATGGTGTAAGAAAATGGTCTAGTGTCATTATTTTGCTGGTAGCTGTCCAGTTGTTGACACCATTTATTGAAAAGACAGTATTTTCCACATTGTATATTCTCACCTTATATATCATAGATTAATTTACCATATAAGTATTGAAAAAAAATAACTGAAATTTTTTAAAATACAGTAGAGGGAATCAGCAAATTCGATGATACAGAAGAACGAATCAGCAATCTGGGAGACAGAATAGTGGAAATCACCCAATCAGAACAGCAAATATAAAAAAAGAATTTTTAAATATGAGGATAGTTTAAGGGACCTATGAAACAATGTCAAGCTTATTAACACTCACATTATAGGGGTCCCAGAAGGAGAAGAAAAATCAACAAATGTTAACCATTCTGAAAATATTCTGATATGATTTATGAATTAGTTTCATGTCAAATATTAATATTTATTTGACTTTAAAGTCTATATATATATGAATAAGTCTAAAACTATCAGTACTGTTTTCTTTATGATTTGAGGTTTATGTACTTTTTTTTAGCATGCATTGTAGACAAATTCATTCAGTATCAAAAACAAAAGAGTAAAATTATGGTTAATAATGTTTTGCTCAATAAATGAAATAACTATTTGTTGAAGGCTATGTTATATGCTATAAGGTTGACCTTATATTTGCTTCCAGTATAGAAGGTGCATAATATAAGAAATGCAATGAGGAAAGATCTAATCAAATTTTAACAAGAATTCAAATGAGGAGGAGATTATATACAATTGGAGAGAGAGAGAGAGGTTCAGAATTAGGAGGGGAGGAAAATCCTATGGAGATAAATAAGATTTCTTACAACAGACAAGAAGAAAGAGATTATGCTAAATACGCATAACAGAATTAAAAAGATCATGGGATACAAATGCCTTTTTTAAGTGCCTAAACTAACGAGGTTGATTTATGTAGTGACCAAAGAAATGAATATGAAAATATTAGTAAGACTAATGTTTTCAGTAAGGCTGGATACTTGAAAATAATGCATCTAGTTACCTAATCAAAGATACATCAAAAAGAACAGATCTCTAGTTTCTTTCATTGTTCATAGAACAGTGAATAAGAGGTCTGTCTGTACTGGTTTGGTTTGACAATGAAGTTCTTACATTTGGAATTTCTATCAATGCCTAGGTTTCTGACATTATGTGGTCTCTGAATAATTTGTGTCCAGGAACCATTAGGTTGGATGGCATCATGTCACTTTTTACCCCTCATTTCCACCCTCTTCATTTCCTTTTAAAAACCAGTGTTGGAGGTATCGTTAAGGGTGTTCATTCTACTTTTAGGAGAGAAGAGAGATCTACTTGGTAAAGAAATGAAGGGAGTGAAAGTAACAAAGTTGGAGGAAAGGTCACATCATTTTAGTTCCTTTCCCATGTTTGTTTTTGAAACACCGGACACAAGGGGGAAATGTGAGAAAGAAAGTAATAAACAGCAATAATTTTAAAAGCATCAGTAATTCGCCATATGCCATCTTACCCCTCCACCCTTATTTTTAAAAGATAAGGAAGAACTCTCTAAAAGACACAACTGTTGAACTAAGGATGGGCGGCTTTGAAAATAATGAGTTTTCTGTTCCTGAAAGTGTGTAAATAGAGGCCCAATAACCACGTGGTCAGGATGATATCGGAGGAATTCAGTCTGGCTCCGTGCTCATGACCTGGCCATTTGCAGAGGACCCCATGCTCAGAAGGGCCCTGGGATTAGTTTAATACTCTGCAGTCAGTGTCTTGAAATTCTTAATTTTTTGGACCAGAAACCCCACATTTGCACTTAGCACTGAATTCTACAAGTTATATAGACACTGCTGAGTATCAGACCAATAATATGAATAACATACTCTTAAACACCCTTCTGACACTGAATTCCTTTGATTCAGTGGGCTTACTTTGGGAATTCAGAATGAGAAACAATCTTTGAAAAATAATCTTGAATGAAACCTTATGTGGATATGGGGATTAGTAGCAAGAAATATGAAAAAAAGTAAATCAACCCGTGTTTATCCAGTCAATTATGATGACATAAATAGAAGAATATGACTTGAGCAAAATGGGATAGTCTTAAATTCTTTCATTGAAATTAAAGAAATACAATGGGACAGTTGTGGAGGAAAATGGGCAGATTCTAATTATTTCTGTGACATCTGTACAAATTGAAACAGCCAAATAAGCAATTAATGATGCTACTAGTAGTGACAATACAGGACATGATGGCCTGGGTAAAGCAAGCAATTAGTTTTGCAGATGCCTGAGGTGAAATAATCTTTTAGCTGTGTACATGGTCCTCTTGAAACTGTTAATTGTAGTAGATATTGTATTTTTTATCTTATCAAAATTGGATTATTTTTCATCCTACAGCTACATTAAATCCATCAAAAGTCTCATTAATATATAATAACTTTGATTCAACCCTCAGTAAAAGTTAGTTTTCACATATTTTCATCACATATCTTCAGAGCAAAGTCTAAAGACATCTCGGAAAACATTAATATTGTACGATCCTCCTCCTTAGATGCCTCAAACATTCTCCACAGTGGGTGTGAGGCGTTTATTTCCCTCGACTCTTGTAAAATCCCCTTTTGTACGTAATACAGAGAAATCTGGAAATCCCATATGGCTCAATGCAATATTCTCATAGAAAACTCCTGCTGATAACACTTTCTCTTCAGTCCCTGGGTGAGATGCAAAGTTCCTTTATCATCAGAGGTGGAGAAAAATGAAAAGGAAGGGAGCAAAGCCATTTAAGAACTAAGGAGGGGCTTCCCTGGCGGCGCAGTGGTTGGGGGTCCGCCTGCCGATGCAGGGGACGCGGGTTCGTGCCCCGGTCCGGGAGGATCCCACGTGCCGCGGGGCGGCTGGGCCCGTGAGCCGTGGCCGCTGAGCCTGCGCGTCCGGAGCCTGTGCCCCGCAACGGGAGAGGCCACAACAGTGAGAGGCCCGCGTACCGCAAAAAAAAAAAAAAAAAAAAAAAAACTAAGGAGGACTTTAGACAAACACCTCAACTCTTAGTTGCAAATTTAACCTTTTAGTTTAAATAAAGTTGCAGGTCACATTTGTAACTCAAATAAAAATAATTTAACATTTACGTGTGTGAGATGTTAATCGTCTTACTAAAATATGAAGATTAGAAAAGTTGGCTTTAAGGAAATTGAAACAGAGCCAACAGGAGATATATATAGATATAAATATATAGAGATATAGATATAGATAGATATGTATATAATTTTATATATTTATATATATTTTATATATTTAATACCTATTTTGTTGTATATTATATATTATATTATACATATTTATCTATGTCATGTAAATAGTATTACTTTTTATGTTTTATTTTCTTCTATTTCTTACTACTAAGAGAGAGAGAGAGAGAAAGAGAGATTTTAAGGAATTGAGTCATATGATTACACAGGCTTGGCAAATCCAAAATGTTTACCATAGGCCAGCAGGCTAGAGACCCAGGGAAATATTGCAGAGTTCAAAGACAGTCTGCTGGCAGAATTCCTTCTTTCTGTGGAGAGGTCAGTGTTTGTTTTTTTAAAGTTTTCAGCATAGAGGGTGAGGACTAACCTCATATAAGGACTGCTTTACTCCAAGTCCATCAACTTAAATGTTAATGTCATCCAAAAAATGCCTTCACAGAAACATCCAGAGTAATGTTTGACCAACTGTCTGGGCACCATTGCCCAAGCAAATTAACAAATAAAATTAACCATCATGCTTCCTTTGAAGAGTTTGTGGTTACTGGTACACATTTTTTAATGAAGTAAATATCCAAAATAAGTCACAAGTACGAAAGACAATGTACATATACTGCAGCAGTAGCTGTATTTCTGTATAATCTATCATAATAGAGAACTGTATGTAGAAAGAAAAACCATTAACTTCTCAATTCAAAAAGCCTTTATATTTAAAAAAGTCACAGATTTTTAAATCTCTTTCCTTATTTTTTTCTCTGAAGGAAAATCTAAGATTTTTCAGATACTTTGTCATGGCACTTAGATTCTTTATTTTTGAAATAAGTTGGTTCACCCTACGTAAAAATGAAGAAAAAACAATTAAACAAACATCTAAGTACAGCAGAAGAGGAACAAATGACTTATCACATTTAATAGGGCACAGACTCATAAAAATAACAATAAATAATATTCAATTTTATGTATAGTTGAAAATAGAACACAATGTAAATTGAATCTCCAGTTGATGAATATTGAATAAAATACTATCAAATCTAATGGCAAGAAATATTTGTCATGCTAGATTTTCTAGGGAAAACCCCAAGGATTATGACTACATTATGAGGATCCACTGGCTTATAGGCTGAGACCTGATTCTTAGGTCTCAAAGGATAAATGAATGCAGAGGATCTCAAGAAATTTCAATCTTAAAAAGGACACAGCAATACTGTCCCCAAACATCTCTACTTTACTGCTAAAGATACAGAAAAGAATGAGTTAAACTTTGCTTCAAATATCAATTCTTTTGAGATATAAATATATGTGTGTGTGTGTGTGTGTGTGTGTGTGTGTGTGTATAAATGCACTCTTTGTGTAGGGGAATTACTTGATCATAATGAAAAAATAAAAATTCAGAAAATTGTATTACGGGGGTGAGGTGAAGGTGATTTGAGTAACAATTTTTAAAGCCCAGGCTAAGTGTATCTAAAAATATTAAAGTCTGTAATTTGAAAGCTTTGTGTCTCAGGGAATATAGTTAGGTCTACAGACAGGGATTAAAATAAAAATGTTTTCTTATTAGAAAAGAATCTCTGAATAAATAATACAAGAGTAGCTTTACTAACTCTAAGGAAATATTTCTAGATGCATCTCTATTTAAATTTCATGCAGCATAAACCATGTCCAATCATTCCCCTCTTTCATCTGAGAAGATGTGTTCCAGGTCAGAATGTTAACTCACATAAGTGAGTTAGTTCTAGATTTATGCTGAGGCTCGGATTTGCTCAAAGCATATCATATAAAAAGCAAAAACTTGAAGCATGGAGAATTACACAAGAAAAAGTTCAAATGTTCAGAGTCTACGATGTATGTTATTGGAATGTGCTATTTGAGCGCTATTTTACTCTATTTAACTAGCTGTGAGCTGGTGCTTTACTTCACCACTCTGGGATACTGTTTCCACTTCCTTATGAAATTAAGGCTTTGATATAAATCATCTTTAACGTACAAAGCTCTTTAATCTATAAAACTAAGAACACAAAACTTTGAAAGCCAAGAGCTTCTAAATGCATTTTGATTCTAGAAAAGAAATGTGTCATGAAATTAAAACCATTCATGCTTACCCTGGAGATTTATCCCCCACTAGATTTGTGTCAGAATAAAAGATTTATAAATACATGTACACCATTGTACTTGTACCAAAAGTACTGTAATGTTATTGCAGTTGTGAGGCAGAGAAAGGATAATGAAACAATTTGTTATTCTTTATAGCTTTTTTGTATTAAAACCAAAATTATCAAAAATAGTCTGCATATAGATTAGACATTTGATATGAAACTGCAAAGTACAATTGAAGAGACAAATTCCATTATGTGCCATAGATACTTCTTTAGACATCAAGCGCAGCATTTCTGTTTACGGGAAGCAAGCCCTGAAGTTCCTCAATCAAAAGTAATATAGTAAATCAAAAGTGCCTCGTTTATTTTGAAGTGTCTTTGCTTGGATTTGAACAACCGTCCTGCTGCTTTTTTTATGAAGAGAGAATTGAGGTTTTTTTTCTCTCCCTTTTAAACGGGAGAACTTTAACTTTAGAGGGTTCTCCTTTGAAAACGACACACTCGTGTACTCTGTATATTCCATGCATGTGTCAGGCTGGAATAGGTTTAGTTTATGTTATTGTTGTCTATGAGGTGGGCCCTGAAGGGTGAGAAATGAGACAGAGAGTAGAAGACAATTTATTGTGAAATTGGTGCTGAGCAGTTCAGTGACCTGGAAGGCATCATGAGTGAGAATCACCGAGTTATTGATCCATAATGTATTACTGTCATAACTTCATGCCACTCACACTCAAATCAAAGGGTGAAGATGGTGACGTTGCTCTAAATTAGAAAACACATTAAAAGAAAGAAATGCTAAATTGGGTCTTTGAATTATTGGAGAACAGTGTGCACACAGTCTAACATTAGAAAAAAGAAAAAACTCCAAAGAAATCTTAGATACTATTGCATGAATTAATATGTTTTCAGCTATTTTTCTAATTTTTTGAGCAACAGATAGGCAAAATTATGTCTACATATTATTTACAAACCAAGGAAATTGATACTTTTATTCATTAATTTATTCATAATTTACATAAATATAATTCATGGATTTTAACGGTAATGCTTGATGAATTTTAACAAATGAATGTACCCATGTAACTCCAAATTAATAAAAAAAATCATCACTATCACCACAAGGTCTCTTATATCCGTTTGTAGTTAATGATCCTCCTCATCCAGGAAACCAGAGTTCGAATTTCTACTGTAGTTCAGTGTAACCTTTTACTGAACTTACTATAAATACAAATCTGGACATTGTGGTACATGCATCATAAGATGGTTTCTGTTATCTTCTCCAAGGAAGCACTGAGTTTTATTCCAGCAAATAACTGAATTGTAATCGATAACCTTGAACTTGTGGACTTCGTTTTGATGAGCTTAGTTCATTTGTGTCATTAATCCCAGGATGAACTCCTTAGTTTTTGACTCTCCAGGCATGACCCTTTGGGGCTGGGACCTGGGACCTGGGAAGCTTTGCTGCAGTGCTTGCACCGGGACAAAGGTCTCCTCAAGCAAACAAAATACAAAGAAACTCTAATGGACTAAAAATAACTGCATGCATGCAGAGTTGGGGCAAATTGTGGACAAGATACAAAGAGAGCAAAAATCCAACTGCCACTTCTGAAGAGCCGAGAGCAAAAACAGAGAGTCGGAAGCAAAAGCAGGGCACCGTGCACGCCCCCTGTACGCAACACCACCAAAGGGGTGGGCAGACCACCTAAGCCTCCCCTCCGGCCCAACCCTGGGACCTGCCCGCCCCCTCACTCTATATAAGGAACCATCTTGGCCCACCTTGGGGAGTGAACTAGGGAAACTGTTACTTGTTTTCGCTGCCCTCTTTTGCAGCAGGAGCCCCAACAAAGCCTTGCCTGACTTTCTTGTCAGGGCTCTGATCAATTTCTATTGATTACAGAAGTCCAAGAATCCTGGTCAGTAACAGTTCGAAGACAGAGCCCACCGTCTGTACCAATGCCCTCAAAGTGAGTAGGATTCAGATTGTAAGAGCCTCCTTTCATCGTGCAGCAGCTGAAAGATGGACTCTTCCCATTAAGCACTCCATCTGTGGCTCCCCCCGGAATCCTTGAAGTCTTGCTTACATACATGGCCCACTGCTGAACTCAGACTTGAAAAGAGGTTATACAAGCTGTTGGGCTACTGGCCCATTTCTCCCTCCTTTTTAGATCTCCCTCGATTTCCATGTACAATGTCAGTCCCAAAGGTCTCCTCTGACAGCATCTCCAGTGAGGCCGAGGCTTTCTGCTTCAGTTCTACTCACTGTGGACACCTGCATAATTCCCGCAATGTGGACCCCTTCCACAGAGGGTAAATTCACCCGTTTCTGAATGCTGTTGTTCACCCGCCAGCGTCTTCAAATGGTTCTTGTTAAAATGTTGGCCGTAGTTGGTAACTATTTATTTTTATAAAAACTATTCTGCTCTATCAGAATTGGTTTGTACTCTGGTCCCACACAATTATCCTAAATCCCTGACAGTACCTATTCCTCTATAGACATACGTGTGCTATGGTCTTAATGCCTCTTGCCCCCCACCCCAAATTAATATGTTGAAAACCTAATGCCCAGCATGATGCTATGGGGACGTGGTGGACCTTTGAGTGATGCTTAGACCATGAGGGTGGGTCCCTCATGAGTGGAACTAGTGACTTAGAAAAGTGGCCCCAGAGAGATTGCCCACTCCATCCACCAGTTGAAGACACAGTGACAAGTCATCAGCTATGAACCAGGAAGACAGCCCTCACCAGAATGCAGCCTTGTTGGTGTCTTGATCTTGACTTCCTAGCCTCCAGAACTCTGAGCAATAAATTTCTGCTATTTATAAGCCCAAAAAAACAAAACCAAAAAACACCAAAAACCTATTCTGCTCTATCAGAGCCAAGCTCCTGTTCTAAAATAACTTGAAATTTTATTGAATAGAAGTACTGTGCGAACACTTGTTATACCAAAGTCCTTATCACATGGATTACTTGATTAAATAAATAATAATATATATAAACATGTAACTTTAAAATGTTTCCAAAAGAAAAACAGATTTGTGAGAGAAAATACAAGAAGCAAATAATTTGGATTGGATTTCGTAAGTACCTCTTGGGACATTTGTAGGATAAAGATTTGTCAGATAATGGGAGGTGGAGAGAGGTTTTCAAAGATAGAGGATAGCATCTGTGCAAGAGAAAAGAGCTTATTTCACATAGGAAACTGAAAGTAGGCCAGAGCGACTTAGCTATGGGGCGCAAAAGAGAAATAGCGGAAGCAAGGCAGTTGCTTAGTACCACTTAGGATTTTGTACAAATGCTTGTAAAATACACTTGTATGCCAAATACAATGGGAGGCTGTCAACAGTTTTTCTTCAAGGTAGTGACATGATTTTGACTACAGTATGGAGTCATATACTTTAGCTAAAATATGGAAGATGATTGGATTATGTCAATTCCAATTGATAAATGAAAGATTGTGGGAACCAGGCAGGAATAGTAAAGAAGAAATTAGAAGAATCAAGATGTGTTTTATGGAAGAACAATGGAAAATTTGAAAACATTGTCTTTAATTTTTAAAACATTATTTCGTTACTTAAAATCAGTAGTAGCTCATAACAGACTTGAAAAAAAAGCCTTTTTCAGCAATTATTACATTTTTCTGAACGTCATAAATCTATTTTAATTTATTAAATAACATATGACATAAGACACATTATTGCTTAAAAATTTACAGTTATAAAAATAATCTTTGAGGTCATCTAGTCCAATTCCCACAACTTAAAAAAAAAAAACACATCTAGCTCATTACTTTTTAGGGACCTATTTAAATCTGCAAAATCATAGAGGCTGAAAATTCTGACTTCTAATGAAATGAAATCTGCCTCTTAATTTTTACTTAAAGTTACTTAATGATTAAGATGAGCAATGCTCACTTTACACTAAAGAACTTTCTTAAATCTCAGAACTTTGGCATATGGTTTAAAATGTTTGGTATTTTTGTTGCCGTTGTTAATCCGACAACCTAGAATGATATTCTCAATTTCTAGGCATTCGGTCACTTCTCCTGTCCTTGCCTAGTTTTCTCCACTTTTGATCCTTCTGATAAAAGTTTACACAAATGAATCAGTGTTTGACTCATCTACTTCTTACCTACTTAAATTTTAGGCTATTTACAAGTCATCTACTAGTATTTATATCCTAGCTCTGAAGCAGCTTAATGGACAATAGTAAAATCATTAGACGACTTTGTGTTTCTTGTCAGTGTCTGCTATATTTAAACACCAACATTTTTTGGTGTCCTCTCTCTTTTTCTTCTTCTCTTATTTCAATCTTAATCCAAATGTTTTCCAGCAGTCTTCTTTCCTTAAGTTCATGTATATACACTCTGGACATAGCATATCATGCCAGTTCTTAGTTTATCTGCCATGTTTATGCATTGCTAATTACAACCTGTTCTTCAGTGGTACATCCTGTGCTTCGCCATACTCTGCCAGTATTTTTGTGTTAGGATATACTTAACTCTCTATTGTTTCATGTTAAGGCCATTTCATACCTGCCTTCTTAAATATACGTGAAGGAAAGGTAGTTCCTTAAAATTTAAGGTTATTGTTTCTGCTAATAATTTATTCAAATTCTTTTCCTTTTCTGAACAAATTAAAACTCCTTTATAAATTAGTTCAATGTTCCTTCACTAGCTTTAATGTCATCACACACATGTAGATGTATGTACCTGTAATATGTAACACAGATTCATGTGTAAAATTTAAAATCAACATTTGGTGACTGTTTTTCGTATGTAATTCTACCCACTCTGGTCATAATAACCATGAATAATTCACTAGGACATTATAAATAAAACCTATCAGGGTCCTTTAATTCCAACCTTTATGTAATAACAAATTGAGACTTTTCTTTGACGCTCTAAGAAATGAGAACCATGTAGATATTAGTGCAGATCTTTGTATACATACATACAAAAATATAAATGATGCATAGAGAGTCTGGATACAAACTTTTAGGTTCTTTTCACTGAGGAATTGCTGTCCCTGTTCAGATGTGATCTGGGTTTTTCTTTTGTTTTCACTGTAAAGCTATGAGAGATTCATTTTCATCCTCTCTACCATTACATCGTCACACTCTGCCCCCGTTTGACTGCAATTTCCGGTACACTAGAGATCTTGCTTCCTCTCTGCGTTTGACTGGATCCGCAATGCCAATCCAATGGCAAATATACAATTCTTAAAAACTAAATATTTTCAATAATATTGGTAAACAAATGAAAAAATATTCTTTGGGAGGCCTCTTATTCCATCCTTGTACCAACAACTTTACTTTTATTTGCACCAAAGTGCTCAGACTGCATTAATAAATTCATAATGTTCATTTCATACATCAAGTTTTTGTTGCCTGATTATGAATGAGACAATGTCTAAATGCTCAATAACCTCTTTTCTGTAACCCTTTTATAGCACTCTTCAATTTCCAACTTTGTAATAAAGTTAGTTTATGTACACTCTTGGGGTTTCTAGTAGATTGGCTTTAAAAAAGGCAGCCACCTATGTTAGTTATTATGGTAGGACCATACCCTTTTTGTATCCTCTTTGATATTTAGCATAACTATGTGACTTGGCTTGGACAATAAAAGGTGTGCAGTAGTGAATGGTCTGATTTCCGGGTAAAAGTTTTAACAGCCAGTGCACTCGTCAATGTGTCCCATCCTCTAGTGACAGTGAATGTTGAAACTTGTACTGAGATGTAGCCCACAATGCTTAACGGTTTTTCTTTGAAAATATTTGTTTCCTTTATGTTAAAAAATGTTCCCCTCTATCGGAAAAGAAAGGACAAAGATTTAGCATAGTGGAATATGGCCTATATACATTTAAAAAAAAAATTTATCAGAATGGGAATTTGGAAATGGAATTTGGGCTTTTTAATAGTGTTTATTTTGGGGGGGTCCTAAGATTAGAGTGTTACTAATTCTGAACTAACTACTATGCTTTGGGGTCATCACAATACAAAAAGAGCTTTACTGACAGTGTTATTAGCCTTCTAAAAATCGATTCTTCCTTTTCCTTTATTATAAGAAGCTTGATATTTACAGAGCAGAAACATATACAGTTAAAATATTTGGTTTCTCAAGGTCTTAGAGAGCTAGCTACTTAACATTTTAGGAAAATAATTTCTGTTATTAATTTACTGAAAACCTCCCATTCTAAACTAAATAACACTCATTTATAAGTTCCTTAAGTGTTTCCTCACTGGTCATGGTTTTTCTGTGTAGCATGTGGCCATGACATGCAGTCCTGTGCTGGGCTTCGGATGAGCCATTAGAGAGGGCACTTTGCTGACTTCTCCATATACTCTGCTCTTCCGCATTTGTCCTCTTCCTGGCTACCTGCCTGGAGGACAGATGGAGTGACCAGAAGGGGAGCAGCCAGATTACAACTGTGAGGGGAAACAACCATATGCTAAAAATGGCAGAGAAGGGTGGATACACCATTTCTAAACTATTTTCCCTTGTAGTTACTATTTCACTATGAAAATATCTCATGTAAGTAAATGAATTAAGTTGTTGTATATCTGTTACAGTGCAGCCAAACGCAATGAACAACTTGCTAACTATTCTCTGCATATCTTGGGAGATGATAATCATAGGTTTAAATTGATTAGATTAATAATATATCTTTAAATTCCTGGGATTAAAAATAAACAATATCCTGTACTTTTCACCCCTCCATCTCCCCACTCCTCTTTTCATTTTTCACTGCTTGCAGCAAGGAAAGTTTAAGCTACAGTTTGTTCTACGCCGAAGTAGATAGCTACAGTGTAGAACAAAGTTCTAGATTCCATAACAAACACAAACTATATTTAACACACACACACACTGCTATATTTAAAGTGGATAACCAACAAGGACCTACTGTATAGCACAGCGAACTCTGCTCAATATTATGTAACAACCTAAATGGGAAAATAATTTGAAAAAGAATAGATACATATATATGTATACCTGAATCACTTTACCGTACACCTGAAACTATCACAACATTGTTATTCAGCTATACTCCGATATAAAATAAAAAGTTAAAAAATACATATTAAAGAATTTAAAGATATGTTATACAAAGTCTTTTGGTAGAAAACATAGTCGATGGTGATTATGCCACATAATGAAAACTGGATTGTGATAGTGGATATTCTGTTTGGTTACTGTATATTCTTAGGCAAGTTGTTTAAACTTTCTATCCTTCTGCACCCTCATTTGTAAAATGGTAATAGCAATACTTATTTTATAGAGTTATTATAATGATTAGTGACCATAATTTCACAATGAATGCTCAATAAGTAGTATATGTTAATTTTTTTGTATGTTTTCAGGTATGAGCATTGTTAAAGATACAATATTTGCTAGAGAGCCTAGCTTTGTCCTGGGCATGGAGGATTAATTTGATTGTTTTTTTTTTAAGTGAAATTTGGTTTATTTATTTATTTATTTTTGGCTGCGCTGGGTTTTCGTTGCTGAGCGCGGGCTTTCTCTAGTTGCGGTGAGCGGGGGCTACTCTTCATTGTGGTGCACGGGCTTCTCATTGCCGTGGCTTTTCTTGTTGCAGAGCACGGGCTCTAGGCACACGGGCTTCGGTATTTGTGGCACGTGGGCTCAGTAGTTGTGGCTCGCGGGCTCTAGAGCGCAGGCTCAGTAGCTGTGGTGCATGCATGGGTTTAGTTGCCCCGCGGCATGTGGGATCTTCCCGGACCAGGGATTGAACCCGTGTCTCCTGCATTGGCAGGCAGACTCCTAACCACTGCACCATCAGGGTAGTCCCTATTAATTTGATTCTTGCACAATTAATCCCTTTAGCAAGCTGGTAATTCTTCAGGGAGGGAGATTATTAATTTTTTCTACAAAGGATATTAAAATCTATCTTTATTGAGTGTGCTACTATGGAAAGGAAGTAAGCAAAACATGGGGTATATTTTACCTAACTCTAGAGCAATGCACAGAAGGGAGATCATCAAGGAGAAAGACAGAGGCTGTAGAGAGAGGATCACTTGCTTGAAACAGAAGTAAGCTTCATGTTTCCTATGATGATTGTCATTTTGTATCCATGCTTGACAGCTTCTAGAGTCTGCAAGGTCTGGAAAATGAACACTACATTTCTCATAAGCTCTTTATAGGTAGGGTTCTTGATGTGTATTAGGAACTGCTGTTTGTATGCCCTTACTTGAGATGTACAATGTGGAAATAAAACAGAAGTCCTCTTTCATTTATTTTCGGATACATTTTGTTTGCAATACTGTATGGATATGGGAATTTTCTACAGTATCACTGAAGTCCAATCTCTGGCTCTACAGGTCTTTAGAGGCTATTGTGTTGACAGCTGCAGTAATTCCATCTTTCGTACTGGTAAATCACAAATTCAGTGAATGTTTATAAACTCAGAAGTTTCTGTGATGCTTTCTGATACCTTCTTAGTTGTGTCTCAGGTAGAAGCTCCCCCTGCTGGTCAGTTTTAAAAGTTCTGGGAGCCCTTCCAAGGAGGACCTGGAAGGGAGACTAAAACTCTCCCGTCATATATGGCTTTTTCAGAAGATGGCGTGGTTCTCAAGTGAGTTACTGGTATTTTACATCAGCAAAATAACTCGATTTTACAGGTTACAAACAAAAAGAATCTGTTTCTCTTTATGCATTTTATTATTTTAGAATAAAACAGGTACATGCTGATGTAATAAAATTGTCTTTAATCACTTAACAAGCCTAAACTTGACTAAAGCAGTGAATGCCTGGAAACATAATAAATGAAAAAAGCTAGTATTTTTATAACATAAAACAGTAACATTTATAGCTTGTCAATCTCATATTGTCATCCAGCAAAAATAGAAAGCCCGGTAGAGAATTAAGTTATCTTCGTACCTGCTAATGATGGATGCTATTTTTGTTAAGACTGTCAGAATTTACTAACCAAAATTATGACATATAATCCAAAGAATGCAGTAAACTCTTTATCATGTTAATTAATTGTTCTCTTTTGAAGATCTATTGTGTTGACCGATTGAACAATAATTCAAGTAGAGTGTCCCAGAAAAATAAACACTTGGGCCCCCTCTTTGGAGTCTGGTTGGTGGCTCTGAGTAATCCAAAGAATGCAGTAAACTCTTTATCATGTTAATTAATTGTTCTCTTTTGAAGATCTATTGTGTTGACCGATTGAACAATAATTCAAGTAGAGTGTCCCAGAAAAATAAAGAAACACTTGGGCCCCCTCTTTGGAGTCTGGTTGGTGGCTCTGAGCATTGCCAATGGCCCCGACTCACTCCGACTTTGTGTCCTCATTTAGAGGCCTCGTCTTCTGCACACGGCTTCCTTCCCTGTGGTCTGGAAACAACCTGGAGTTGTGTTCTGTTTGACAGTTGTCTGGCCAGGGCCTTTTGAACAGTACTGTCCCAATGAAGTACTAGATATTATTTATGTAAGAATGAGCTTTTTTTTAACAATAGTATCCTTTCAGAAATTTCTAACTACTTTGTAACTGCATGACTTAACCTGGTGATAAAAGCAGTTATTAACAATCTACCTTTTCCAAAGCTTAAAAATAAACAAATAAATATTTTAAAACTCTCCTTAACAACTAGCAATGAATTTGTGAGCACCAAATTTCAGGAGTTAAATATGTTTTCTGTTTAAAGTTATCTAGAGGGGTTTGGTTTTCTCTATTGAACCCCAAGGGAGAAGACCTGAAACGAAGGAAGCACTTTTAAATTCAATACTTTTTTTCTTAAAAATTAAGGACTTTCTTCTTCTCCCTTCCACACTTGGTCTATTTAGTGCCACTATCTGACCACCATCCGTTAAAGTTTCGTTTCAAAACATTGTTAAAGTGGTTCTCTCCGGAATGGACACTTTAAAAATTTTATATCTCGGTTCCTACACCCCTTACCCTAACGTGCTCACTTTATCTGGAACAACTGTTTTTCTCTAATAAACAAGTATATTTTGATCCTAAAGAGATGTTTCTCTGGCAAATGAAAGTTGTCATGGATTGACTAAAGGTAAATCAGAAATCCAGAAGGGCTCTTACTATAGATATTGCCCTCTGTGATGAGAAGACTTTATTTTGTCAGTGAATCATAAACACAGCTTTCTCTGACATTTTATTTCCCAAAGTTTTAATAATATCCCAATCAAGAAATTTTAAAAATTAACATATTTATGTGTATACAAGCATTTCACTTTTGTTTGGTTGTACCAGGTGTAGATAGGAAGGAAAGAAGGAAGGAAGGAAGGAAGGAAGGGAAAAATATGGAGTAGAAATATAGAAAAAGAGTATTTGCAATTAGAAAGGAGGGAGAGAAGGAAGGAAGGAAGGAAAGAAAGAAGGAAGGAAGGAAGGAAGGGAAAAATATGGAGTAGATATATAGAAAAAGAGTATTTGCAATTACAGAAGTAGAAATATTGCACTTGGCATAAGAATAAAATAATAAGTATGAAGAGACTATATAAAAATACATAACCCACCCCCAAGATGCATCTCTCCGTTCCTACTGGTGTTCTTGCCACCATGGTGTAGCCCTCTCCCAAATTACACCAGGATAGGTCCATGTGACCAGGAGACTAACAGAATTGTAGGTCACTTTGAGGCCAGCTTATAAGGACTGTAGGCAGTTCTCTTATGGGCTCCTTGTTTGCCTGTGTTCTCTTTCTCTCTCTTCCTTTCCTCACTCACTCTGCGGAGGCCAGCATCTGCGTCATGTGAGCAGTGCTGTGGAGAGGCCCACCCAGCAAGGAATCGAAGCCCCTTGCACTCAGCTTCTGAATGAGTGTGGAGTAGATTGTCTGGGACCTTCATGAGACTGTGGCCACCCAGACAGCTCGAGTGCAACTCATGAGAGGCACGGAGTCGGAAGCACCCCATTAAGGCATGTTGGGATTCCTGACCCTCAGAGAGTGCGTGAAATAACACACGTTTGTCCCTAAGTCTTCAGGTGTTTTGTTACACAACATATATCTAATACAACATATTAATATGAAAATAGATGTATGTTTATGCATGTGTGTATATATACAAATACATATACGCATATATATATTTAACTTTGATAAATGTTGCTGATTAAAGTTCAATACAACTATTTAAAATCAACTTTGATTTCAGCGCAGCATTGCAACAGATGGCCAAATGCCTTAAAGTAACTTAAAATATGAATACCTACTGCCATCTATTGGTGACTTTAATAACTTCCATGCTTATTTAGTGATGTTTATTTTCTTTTAGGGTGAGCTATATCTGACATATACACAAATATATTCAAGCTCTTGAATATCAGCTGTTTTATCCAGCAAAATATTTTATTATTCATATTATCTAGTTAGATAAAAACTTATCTTAAGGAAAAAAATACATTCATTATAATGTCAAAACTTCTTAAAAAGTATTTTTGCTATGCATATTTATATTTTAAGTTCAAAGTCTCCTTAGATAAAGTATTTAATTTGATTTGTATTTAATTTTATGATAACTCTTTTATAAATCATTAATAAAAACAAATTTATTTTCAACATATTTATTTTCAACATAACTTTAGTGTAAAGTGCATTGCATTTTCCCCTAAATCTTATTAAAGTTTGAGAAGCTGACAATGACTATGAGTAATGAAGAGATTGTTCATTAACTAAATTGCATTATTCTAAACAACTGTTAATTAACGGGTTTTTTTCTCTATTGGGTAAATTAAAATATAATTTATGGCCTGTGGTATTTATAAATTACTAATAAGAACCCTTAAACATGAAAATGTAGAGTTCACATTAACAACTGGAAAAATATTAGACAGCTCGTTGGGCCTCTCACTGTCGCGGCCTCTCCCGTTGCGGAGCACAGGCTCCGGATGCGCAGGCGCAGCGGCCACGGCTCACGGGCCCGGCCGCTCCACGGCATGTGGGATCCTCCCGGACCGGGGCACGAACCCGGTTCCCCTGCATCAGCAGGCGGACTCTCAACCACTGCGCCACCAGGGAAGCCCTAGACGGCTCTTTCACAAAACTTTCTGAAGGTAAGGAATGGAGAAGCATCATGACTCCCATTACATTCCCTGCCTCAACTGTCCTAAGTAATAGAAAGCAGTGGTCAATCTTCACTCAACATCTCATGCAGAACTCTTCTCTTTTAGAAGAACTGCTCTGGTGACACCTAATATATGTTCAGATTTCATAGTATCAAATTACTCTCAGTTGCTGGGGTTTTTTCCCATACATTATCTTCTATATTTCTTTTATTCTGTACATTGCTTATCACATTTTTGAGTAGTTGCTAAGTGTTTAATAATGATGATAATGAGTATCTCAGAAAGAACAAAGCAAGATATAATTGTATAACAGCAAGATGATAGATGGATGGATAGATAGATAGATAGATGATAGATAGATAGATATTCCACTTGCAAAGATTAGGATAAAGACTCTAAAAGCTATACTAAGTCCAACTCAGGCAGATCAAATTTATTCTTTTGTTAGGCTGGCTTCTCCTGCCTATAAATCTTTCTGTCCCAGTGGGCTAGTCATTATAGATAATTGGTTAGTGTGTTATTTACATGCTGAGTAGACTAGCTATGTTACTAAAAGTATTTTTTATAGGCCGTATATTGACACTTGGATAATTTAAGGAAAAAAATGAATCTCATAAAACACCTGGTATTCATTATCTATGTATATCATCCTGTTCAATATTTTGATTACTTACCCCCTTCTGTGTAGATGACAGAAAAAAATCTCTTTCATAAGAGAGAATTTATATCTGTATGAGCTGCACATACAGTGCAATGCAGCACATTTATTTTCCAACTGTTCCCTTTTAGTGCAGACGATGAGGTAGAGCTACTGAAGTATGTAAGAAAGTGTTGATTGTGAAGAAATTTATGAGAATCCAATCGACATTATCTCATTTTTGACTTACTTTTTTGCCAACTAATGGGAATTGTGGCTGAATCTGTCAGAAAGAAATTAACAAAAACTAGAGGGTACTTCATAATGTACAATTAATGAGCAATTTTCTTTGATGGCTCGTTTATAAGTGTTGGATACTATAGGAAATTATCCACAAAGGACAGTCCGTTCTCCTGTTTATAATTAATTTTGACTTTGTTAACAAATATTTTCTTGCAACTATACTGACCTTATAAACTTGTGTTTGAAAACCAGGAAGAAATATTTTAACAACGGTTTATTTTGCACTTCTCAGGTGCCAAATGGCACAAATATAGTCATTTTTGACATGATACTGGTTTTCTAAAATTTCTTATGTTAAAATGAAATGTGAAGGCAATTAACTATAATACATATTTTATTACAAATTTTACAAAGGAATGAAAAATTGTATAAAGAGAAATCAATAGAAATTATGTCTGTATATTGTATCAGGCATCATATTTAGTGACTCAAATTAGCCAACTACTTTGGTACCAGTAGTACATATTGGTAAATGTTTACATCTAGTCTTTTAGTTTATTCTGATTGTTAATTGTTACTGTGTACTGTCAACTAATGTGGATTTAGAATGAAAATAGTAGAAATTGATGTTGATTATGGAAACAACAGCTCTAATTTAATCTGTATTAATTACTAATAGGTCAGACTGTGCCAGAGACAAAAGTCTACACAGTGAATGCCTTAGTAGATTGAACACATCAACCAATAATTGCTTAATATATTTCTCCAGAAAATGGAAGCTGGTCTTAGCTTAGTCTATGGAAATAGACTAAACTACAAAGATGGAGTTAAGAGAGTCTTTGGTAGCGTGGAAGACTTCCTGTGATCATAAAATGAGAGCAAAAGAAAAAAAAAGTTAAATGAGATGGAGGAAAAAAGAGGACGACTACAAAGTCATCACATTTAGCAAATGGAAATGGAAGAGAGATGTTTCCGAAATATATTGATATATATCTCACTTTGTGAATCCTATGGGACTTGTTAGGTGGGTGAAAGGACTAGAGAATGCCCGTGGAACCAGTTTATGGACTGAGTTCTTTAGAGGTGGACTGGTTTCTTGGCACTCACTTGTTATTCAATTCTTCATTCATTCATTCAATGAGAATGAATTTAGCACCTTCCACATTCTAGACACAGTTCTAGGTACTGAGTATTCCACAATGAGCAAAACAGATATCTGCCCCCTCTTGAAGTTTGGTCCAGTATTGCTCTATGCTGGAAGAGTTTCACTTGTCAGGTGTGATTCATTGTTTACCTTACAAAAGTAATGAGGGAGAATTCCCCCCATGGGAGTGGGCTTAGGTGCAGTATCATTACAACAATACACTCCTGACGGATACTTGAAGATTGGCCTCCAAACTCGGTTCATTAAATTAGTTACAATATTCCTTTTTCCTTTGAGATACCTGATAGCACAACACCTTAGTAGCCTGCTTGTCAATTTAGTCTGGGGACATCATCTTTTATTATGTCGCTTTCAGGCAGACTGCTCCCAAGATCAGTAAGTCTGACATTTTCCCTTAATGAATGTCTCTGTGTTACTGTTGTTCATCCTCATTTTTCTCCTGGTAATGGCCTTGATCTCAGAACAGATGAACAATGATACCCAATAGAGGATCAGAAGAATGGTGGTCTTCAATGATCTCATAAAGCTGCCGTGATGGTCCACGTTACATAGCAACCCCACCCTCAAAGTGAAAGAATCTTCACCTTGAGGAAATGGGGAGAGAGATCTAGTGTAAAATTTTGGAATTACCTGGGGGTATAGATTTCCCAGTTACAGGATCACTCTCCTATGTTTGTAATTCCCCTGACCTAATGACATGATACATACTACAGCAAGTCTAAAGATATAACTTCCAGAATCATCTGGGTAAAATAACTCTTGCCTCTATTTCCTAGTCCTAAATTTAGTAATACTGATAATATTGAACTTGACTACAAAACAGTGATAGTTAAGAAATATACCCAACCTTTTCCTTTCTGCCCGACTCCACCACAACCACTTTGTGTTCTGGGAAATGGCTTACTGCAGAGAACCAGCCGTCTTTCTCAAGAAATATACCCAACCTTTTCCTTTCTGCCCGACTCCACCACAACCACTTTGTGTTCTGGGAAATGGCTTACTGCAGAGAACCAGCCGTCTTTCTCCATATGATGTGGGTGAGACTCACTCTCCACTCTCTCGCAGGACTTTCATAAGACTAACTTTGATACCCTTGTTTGTCTATGATAAGTCCAAACACAGACCTTTTTCCCTTCTGCCTGAACCTGCTGTCAAGGTCAGACACAGATTGTCAAACTCCCTGTACTTTGATGAATGATTAACTGAGATTAGAACTTTTTCCCTTGAAATTAATTGGACACAGAGATGAACATTTCCTGTAAAGCTAACTGACCAGGACTTCCTCTTTTTGAAAAGCAATTCCAACTCTTAAATCACAACACCTGTAATGTCTCTACTCTTCCCCATAAAGCCTAAGCTGAAGTCACCTGCTCAGACACCATGATCTCAGATCTGGGGCACCCTCCCTTTGCAATAGCCTGAGTGAGATCAATGCCTTTACCTGTTTGATTTTTGTCTCTGACATGTATTTGGACCAAGCTCTATTAGCCTGTATAAGCTGTGGATGTTACTTAAGAGAATTGTTAGTGCTAAATGTACTGTACACCAATAATCTTATTTCTCCGTGTGCAACTCCAAGAATGATAAGGTATACCTGATCCAGTAAGGTGATCTCTAGCTTGCATCTAGGTAGTGCTGTACGTTTATGGCTAGACCTAAGGACTGCAGAAGGGCAAATATCCTTCCTTTATTTAAACATTATCACACACAACTGTGTTCCTTTTAGAATATAGCTAATCTCCCTATTGGTTATCTTAATGGTGCTGATTTTCTTCTACAGCACTCATATAAATGTTTCTTTAAAAAAAAAAAACACTCGTTTATGCCTGAATTTCAGTTCAAATCACGGGTACCATTGGTGTTTGTCAATGTAACAGTTGAACCCCATCCTTGGGGAGTATTTGGTGGAAAAACTGACAGTAGATAACTGTCTCCTCATTTCTGCAAATTGCATGAGCAATTTGTTTATTTGGCCTTCAGCAACCTAAGGCTAAAGGCAGAAACGATTCAATTAACATGGATACCAAATTGTGTAATTTTTCCTAATAGCACTGAGGTTGTTGACCTGGAAGCAGAAGTTCTCTGCCTTCTGCTGTATTATCACCAAGGCAAGACGTAACCAACACGCTCTAACGCAGTTACACTCAGTTGTCATCAAGTTTCCAGAAAGCACCCTCATCCTCTGTGTTAATGTGTTCTAGGTTGTGAGAGACAATAGGAAAGATTTGAGGTGCTCCATTCCTACAAAGGACTTAACAGTTCCTCATCCCACATACTGCCTCCACAACTAAGTCTACATTATCATTAAGGATCTGCTTCTTAGAATCATAATTCCTAAAGAGGTGGTTTTGAAAGTGCAATGATAAAATATAAGCATATTCTATGCAGGACTAGTGCCTGGCACATAGTACCTTCCCAACAAATGTTTAGTTCTATACATACTGCTATACACACACACACACACACACACACACACACACACACACACACACAGTCTCTCTGGTCCCTGACTTTACTTTTATTTATTTTTTTACCTTTTTTTTTGAATTTTTGAATTTTATTTAATTTATTTTTATACGTGACTTTACTTTTAAAATCAAAATAATGTCTTTGCTGTCATTAGCTTTATTTTATCTATGCTTTTAAACATTCCATGTAACATCTGTCTGTTTTCCTCCACTTTAATGTTCTCAGAAAAGGTCATTTGATATTAATAAATTATATCCATAGGGCAAAGGGAAAGATATTTACTTTGAGTTATTAGCTCATGTCTATCCAAGTCACAGTCAGATGCAGTCCTTTCTACAAGTCATTGACATTTCTAGATAAATGAGATAACGCATTTCCATGAATACAGGAAAAGTCAATTCACCAGAGGCTAGAGTGAGGGATTATGGGGAAATTCATTTCCCTTGCCTGTCGTCCTTCATTAACAAAAATGAGGAACTGAGATCATTAAAGAGCTGGTTGAGAATTAAAGAGGAAAATAACAGTTACCATTAAAGCAACTCTTGTGGAATAATAATAGGATAAATAATGTAATACTCTCTAAGCCTATTTCTTCTAATTCCCATTAAAGCACAAATCTTAGCACTGAGAATTCTAGCAAGATTTTTGGCAGGACAACTACTGATTGATATTCTAGCTAACATGTCTTTTGAATTCAGACATATTTGCCTTGTGTTTTAAAGAACATGCTGAGAAAACATGGTACTATATACACTGTTTCTCAGGGAGACACTCAAGAGAAAGGGCTTACCAGAATACCTTACAATACTACCCTTCAGTCTTATCTTGTAATGTCAACACATAGGGAGAAAGGACTCATGAATAAAATATGCTTTGTTTCTTCAAACCACAAGAGAATAACCTGCCTTGTGTCACTTGGTTGAGACCTCCTCCAGTAAATTGCAAATCCCTCATTGTTTGTAATAGTCTTCCTAAATCTACAAAAAAGGATAAAAGAATTTAAAAATTCAGCATTGTTTTAAACCATAAAGCCTAGTGAATTCCTCCTGGGAGCTCAGATCACAATAATAAGATTTGAGTGACAGGTTTTAGAAAACTCTATAAATTAAATTAATGGACATATTCTAGCATACTTTTAATTCATGATGATTAATGACAAGACTTTATAAGATTAGCATTAATCAGTAAATAATAGTCATATTCCGCACATCTTGTGTGTTTTCTGGAGGTCATGTTTAAGTATGACATAACATGAGGTTTTGCTATTCAAATTCCCTAGCATTAATAAATGTATCTACAGATTTTGGAAATAAAGGTAATCCTTGCAAAAGAAACAAATAAGAAGCAGCACATAACAGATTTAATTAGGTATTTTGGTAAGTTACTCTAAGAATGCCTATAAATGTGTTATTGAGTAGTTTAACAAAGCTTTTAATTAGAACAAATGAAGAAAGTATAAAATATTAATTGAAGTCAGAATAGAGTTGTTTTGAATAAGAAGATTTATTTAAAGAAAAGATGTTGCAAAAAAGAGTATGCTGTCTTCATATAATATACAAAAAGAGGAACTTGTAAGTACATACACTTAAAATTTTTCTATCATGTCCAGGAAACAGAAAGAGAAATAGATAGTTCAGGAACCAGTAGCTGAGTACTTGAAATGCCCTTGGAAGACTCTGAAAACCTGGGCAGAATTCATATCTCTTCAACTACCACGTCTGTTTTGCTGACTCCTGTCCTCTGAAGTCAAATTTTTACCAAAACTTCGAATTTCCAAGTAATAGGATGATAGAATCCTATTACTTAGATTAGGACCAAATTAGGATGGTCTCTAATTTGATTTCTTCAAAGAATATTTGCTGAACCTCTAACCTACTATATGCCAGACAGTGATAAAACAAAAATTAATCAGAATCAGAATTAATCTTTGTAATTTTAGGGTTTTTAAAAATTAAAATATATATAATTAGAATTGGAGTATATATGTATACAAGCATATATGCACACGTACATGTATGCTCTTCTTATATGTATGTATATATGGTACGTGTGTGTGTATTAGTCTTAAGCAGCTGATGATGTAACAGGAGTTTCCCAAAGAAGAGTATTTGCCCAGAGATTTTCTGCCTTCCACAGGGGCAGATTAACCAGCATGCTAACTTTTTTTTTTCTTAATTCTTTGAAAGTTTTTTGAAATTCCAACTATAAGAACACATAATGTAATTAAAAAAATCAGAACTGAAGTTTTGAATAACAGATGGAGATAATGAGAATAGAGAAGTTCCTCTGGGTATAAAAATATCATTCAAATATTGGTTGTTGCATGATCTCTTAACCGTCTGGGTTTTATACACTGATTCCTGGGACAGAAAGTGTGTCTTCTCAGGCTGGCAGTGCACATGCTAAGGAAGTGTCTACTCTCTTACTCATTAAAGAAGGAAAATATCAGCAGTGCCGTTGAGCTCAATTAATCATTACAAAGACAAACATGACATAAATCATTTGAAGCAGCTGCTAAGGCAAACTTCAAACTTATAAATGCCAATTTAAAAGTGTTTTCCATAGGAGAGAGTAGAAAAGAGTGAGGAAAACACAAAGACAAGTAGAGTTAAATCTTCTATTTCTTTGAGGTGAATTTATTTTTTTATTTTATTTATTAAAATTTTTTTTATATTGTAGTACAGCTGATTTACAATGTTGGGTAAGTTTCAGGTGTACAGCAAAGTGATTCAGTTATACAAATATATATTCATTTTCAGATTCTTTTCCCATGTAGGTTATTTCAGAATATTGGGTAGAGTTCCCTGTGCTATATAGTAGGTCCTTGTAGATTATTTATTTTATACACAGTAGTGTGTATATGTAAGGCCCAACCTCCTAATTTATCCCTCCCCCCACCTTTCTTCTTTGTAACCATAAGTTTGTTTTCTAAGTCTGTTTTTGTTTTGTAAATAAGTTCATTTATATATATTTTTTAGATTCTACATATAAGTGATATCATTTGATATTTGTCTTTCTCTGTTTGACTTATTTCACTTAGTATGATAATCTCTAGGTCCACCCATGTTGCTGCAAATGACATGATTTCATTCTTCTTTTATGGCTGAGTAATATTCCATTGTATATATGTACCATATTTTCTATATCCATTCCTCCATCAATGGACATTTAGGTTGATTCCATATCTTGGTTATTGTGAATATTGGTGCAATGAACATTAGGATGCATCTGTTTTTTGAAGTATGATTTCCTCTGGATATATGGCCATGAGTGTGATTGCTGGACCATATGGTAGCTTTATTTTTAGTTTTTCAAAGAACCTCCATACTGTCCTCCATAGTGGCTGTATCAATTTACATTCCCACCAACAGTGCAGGAGGGTTCCCTTTTCTCCACACCCTCTCCAGGATTTATTGTTTGCAGACTTTGATGACAGCCATTCTGACCAGTGTGAGGTGATACCTCATTGTAGTTTTGATTTGCATTTCTCTAATAATTAGCCATGTTGAGCAGCTTTTCATGTGCCTTTTGGCCATCTGAATGTCTTCTTTGAAGAAATGCCTATTTAGATCCTCTGCCCATTTTTTGATTGGGTTTTTGTTGTTGTTGTTTTTGTTATTGAGCTGCATGAGCTGTTTCTATATTTTGGAGATAAATCGCTTATTGGTTGCATCATTCGCAAATATTTTCTAACATCCTGAGGATTGTCTTTCATTTTGTTTATGGTTTCCTTTGCTTTGCAGAAGATTTTAAGTTTAATTAGGTCCCATTTGTTTATTTTTGTTTTTATTTTCATTACTCTAAGAGGTGGATCCAAAAAGATATTGCTGTAATTTATGTCAAAGAGTTTTCTACCTATGTTTTCCTCTAAGAGTTTTATAGTATCTGGTCTTTCACTTAGGTTTTTAATCCATTTTGAGTTTGTTTCTGTGTAAGATGTTAGAGAATGTTCAAATTTCATTCTTTTACATGTAGCTGTCCAGTTTTCCCAGCGCCACTTTTGAGAAGTCTCTTGTTTCTCAGTTGTATATTCTTGCTTCTTTGTCATAGATAGTTTACCTTTGGTGTGTGGGTTTATTTCTGGGCTTTCTATCCTGTTCCATTCATCTCTAAGTCTGTCTTTGTGCCAGTACCATACTGTTTTGATTATTGTAACTTTATAGTATAGTCTGAGGTCAGGGAGCCTGATTCCTCCAGCTGTTTTTCTTTCTCAAGATTGCTTTAGCTATTCAGGGTATTTTGTGTTTCCATACAAATTTTATGAGCTCTTTTGCTCTAGATCTGTGAAAAATGCCATTGGTAACTTGATAGGGATTGCATAGAATCTGTAGATTGCCTTGGGTAGTATAGTCATTTTGACAATATTGATTCTTCCAATCCAAGAACATGGTATATCTTTCCATCTGTTTGTGTCATCTTCAATTTCTTTCATCAGAGTCTTATAGTTTTTGGAGTACAGTTCTTTTGTCTCCTTAGGTAGGTTTTTTCCTAGGCATTTTATTCTTTTTGATGTGATAGTAAATGGGATTGTTTCCTTAATTTTTCTTTCTGATCTTTTGTTGTTAGTGTATAGAAAAGCAACAGATTTGTGTGTGTAAATTTTATATCCTGCAACTTTACTGAATTCATTGACAAGCTGTAGTAGTTTTCTGGTAGCATCTTTAGGATTGTCTATGTATAGTATCATGTCATCTGCAAACAGTGACAGTTTTACTTCTTCTTTTCCAATTTGGATTCCTTTTATTCTTTTTCTTCTCTGATTGCCATGGGTAGCAGTTCCAAAACTATGTTGAATGAAAGTGACAAGAGTGAACATCCTTGTTTTGTTCCTGATCCTAGAGGAAATGCTTTCAGCTTTTCACCATTAAGTACGATGTTAGCGTGGGTTTGGCATATATGGCCTGTGTTATGTTGAGTTGGGTTCCCTCTATGCCCCCTTTCTGGAAAGGATTTGTCATAAATTGTTGTTGAATTTTGTGAAAAGCTTTTTTTGCGTCTACTGAGATGATCATATGGTTTTTATTCTTCAGTTTGTTAATGTGGTATATTGCATCGACTGATTTTCAGATATTGAAAAATCCTTGCAACCTTGGGATAAATCTCATTTGATCATAGTGTATGATCCTTTTAATTATTGTTGGATTCTCTTGGCTAGTATTTTGTTGAAGATTTTTGTGTCTATGTTCATCAGTGATATTGGCCTGTAATTTTTCTTTTTGTGGTATATTTGTCTAATTTTGGTATCAGGGTGATGGTGGCCTCATAGAATAACTTTGAGAGTGTTCCTTTTTCTGCAGTTTCTTTGGAATATTTTGAGAAGGATAGGTGTTAGCTCTTCTCTAAATATTTGATAGAATTCACCTGTGAAGCCATCTGGTCCTGAACTTTTGTTTGTTGGGAGTTTTTTAAGCACAGTTTCAATTCCAGTACTTGAGATTGGTCTATTCATATTTTCTATTTCTTCCTGTTTCCGTCTTGGGAGAGTGTACCTTTCTAAAAATTTGTCCATTTCTTCTAGGTTGTCCATTTTATTGGCATATAGTTCCTTTTAGTAGTTTCTTATGATCCTTTGTATTTCTGCTGTGTCAGTTATAACTTCTCCATTTATATTTCTAATTGTATTGATTTGAGTCCACTCCCTTTATTCTTGATGTGTCTGGCTAAAGGCTTATCAATTTTGTTTCTCTTTTCAAGGAACCAGCTTTTCATTTCATTGAGCTTTTCTATTGTTTTCTTGATCTCTATTTCAATGATTTATACTATGATGTTTATGATTTCTTTCCTTCTACTAACTTTGTTCTTCTTTCTTATATATATATATATACATATACATGTATATACATATATATATATCCTATATATATGATTGTTTTAAGTTGCTGGTCTCTTAATTTCAAATCCATTTTCAATATCCTGCATTTGGGATCTCCTCTTCTCACAATTGCTAGTTTTGATATCATATTTGTTAGTGGATGATTTCCTACCTTTACTTTATGTTTGCCTTTACCGGTGAGCTTTTCCATTAGTAATTTTCTGGTTTCTCATTGTGGCCTTTTCTTTTCTACCTAGAGAAGTTCCTTTAGCAATTGTTATAAAGCTGGTTTGGGGGTGCTGAATTCTCTCAGCTTTTGCTTGTCTGTAAAGCTTTTGATTTCTCTGTCAAATCTAAATGAGGGTCTGGCCGGGTAGAGTATTATTGGTAGTAGGTTTTTCCCTTTCATTGCTTTAAATATATCATGCCACTCCATTCTGACCTGCAGAGTTTCTGCTGAAAAATCAGCTGATATCCTTATGGGAGTTCTTTTGTTATTTATTGCTTTTCTCTTATTGCTTTTAATATTTTTTCTTTCTCTTTAATTTTTGTCAATTTGATTAATACATGTCTTGGTGTGCTCCTCATTGGATTTATCCTATATGGAACTCTCTGTGCTTGCTGAACTTGAGTGACAGTTTCCTTTCCCACGTTAGGGAATTTTTCAGCTATTATCTCTTCAGATATTTTCTCAGACACTTTCTCTCTCTCTTATCTTCTGGGACCCCTATAATATGAATGTTGCTGTGTTTAATATTGTCCCAGAGGTCTCTTAAACGTTTCTCATTTCTTTTCATTATTTTTTCTTTATTCTGTTCCACAGCAGTGATCTTCAACATTCTGTCTTCCAGTTCACTTATTTGTTCTTCTGCCTCAATTATTCTGCTATGGATACCTTCTAGTGCATTTTTCATTTCAGTTATTGTGTTCAGCTCTGTTTTTTTTGTTCTTTTTATCTTCTAGCTCTTTGTTAAACATTTCTTGGATCTTCTCAGTCTGTGTTTCCATTATTTTTCAGAGATCTTGGCTCATCTTTACCATCATTACTCTGAATTACTTTTTTGGATAGATTGCCTATCTCCACTTCACTTAGTTGTTCTTCTGGTGTTTTATTCTTTTTCCTTTTTCTGGAACATATTCTACTGCCATCTCATTTTTTCTAAGTTTCTGTGTTGGCTTTCTCTGTTCCACAGGCTGCCCCTTGGTGGGTGAGGCTGGTCTAGTGGCTTGTGCAGGCTTCCTGGTGGGACGGACTTTGTGTCTTCCCACTGGTGGATGGAGCTGCGTCTTACCCCTCTGGTGAGCAGGCCATGTCAAGGGGTGTGTTTAGAGGTGGGTGTGGGCTCAGGAAGATTTTAGGTAGCCTGTCTGCTGACGGGTGGGGATGTGTTCCCATTCTGCTTGTTTGGCCTGAGGCATCTCAGCACTGGAGCCTACAGGCTGTTGGGTGGGGCCTGGCCTTTGTATCAAAATGGCAGCCTCCAGGAGAGCTCATGACAATTAGTACTCTCTGGTACCTCTGCCACTACTGTTTTTGTCCCCTCAGTGAGCCACAGCTATCCCTGCCTCCCCAGGAGACCCTCCAAGACCAGCAGGTAGACCTGGCCCAGTCAATTATGCATTCACTGCTTTTCCCTGTGTCCCTGTGTGCATAAGACCTTCTGTGAACCCCCAAGAGCGAACTTTCTGTTTCTCCCAGTCCTGTGGAATTCCTGTGATCAAGCCCCACTGGCCTTAAAAGCCAAATGTTCTGAGTGGCACCTCCTCCCAATGCCAGACCACCAGGCTGGGGAGCCTGACGTGGGGCTCAGAACTCTCACTCCTGTGGGAGCTCCTCTGTAATATAATTATTTTCCAGTTTGTGGGTCACCCACCTGGTGGTATGGGATTTGATTATCTCACGAACAGACCCCTCCTACCATCTTTTTATGGCTTCTTCTTTGTCTTTAGATGTAGAATATCTTTTAAAATAGGTTCCAGTCTTTTTTGTCAATGGTTGCTCAGCAGTTAGTTGTGATTTTGGTGTTTTTGTGAGAGGAGGTGAGCTCAAATCCTTCTACTCCACCATCTAGTCTCATGAATCACTACCTCCGTCTTAATGTGCTCAGAGTATTTATAGGTCAGTTTCCCTGCTGGTTACTTTTAATGCTGTCAAACAGTGTATGATGAGGATTTCTTCTCTTTCTATTTAGCATTAGGTAAAATCCTCAGAGGTAGCAAAACCTTAACTTTTTGAGGTGTGATAATGGCTGGGTGATTACTTTTTTATTTTTTTCCAAGTACTCATCAAAGGAAGTTTAAGTGGAAAACAGAATGTTGTAAAGTGTGACACCAGCTGGGCAGCCCACTTCACACCACGGCCACCTCACGGACTGTGTGTGTCCTGATTGCTTACTGGGTCCTTGAGGGAACCACATTCAGGGCTGTCCACCATTCTTGCCACTCCTGGATGGGCCACAAGTTTCTTAGAAGGTTTGAATTTTGGAACTTAGGGCGTCTTGTGAGATATAGGGACCTGGACACTGAGTGTGTCATGATACAAAATTACCCCATACATCTACTATTTTGTTATGTTTTGCCTGTATGATACTTATGCCTTAGAGATAAGTAAATAAATATTTTCTGAGAGCCATTTCTTCCAGTAAGTTTTTTCTTAATTCCACAATTAGACCCACTGTAGTGGTGGTATTATGCCACACAGATGGAGGGCAATGGTGGATTGAGAAGATGCAGAATGATACTATTCTACATAATATTTCCTTCATTTTATTAGTCTGAATACTTCAATGAATAGAAACTTACCCTCATTAACTGCTTGATTATCCAGGCTTAAAGCTTATTTACAAAAGACAGGCTAAAGACTGATTTCCTCAATTTTCAAAAAAGACCTCTTTTTGTAGCATAATCCAGTAGTGACAAATCAGTGTTTGGTTTAAGTATAGTTATAAAGTCATTAAAATATTTGCTATGTTTAAGTTCACTGCAACTGTTATCATTATTGATATATAAATTGTCCCGACTACTTTCAGTGGACGGTTTCAAGTTGATTCCTGAGTCCTTTGAAACACCAATAGCCTTTTTATTGAAGTATAATTGATAAATAAAAATTGTATATTATAAATTATACAACTTGATCTCTTGATTTAATCACCACAATCAAAATAATAAATATATCCATCACTCATATAATTACTATTTTCTTTTTTTATGTGTGATGGGAATACTTAAGATCCACTTACTTAGTAAATTTCAAATATACAATACAGTATTGTTAACTATAGTCACATTACTATAAATTGAATTCCAGAATTTGTTCATAACTAAAATTTTGTACCCCTTGACTAACATCTCCCCGTTTTCCATTCTCCCCAGGTCTTGAATATTGTTCTGGTGTGTGTGTGTGTGTGTGTGTGTGTGTGTGTGTATTTATATATTTATATACATATAAATATATATATATAAAATATTTTCTTTATCCATTTTTTTTTCAATGGACATTTAGGTTGTTTTCATATCTTGACTATTGTCAATAGTGCTGCAATTAAAATGAGAGTACAGATATCCCTTCAAGATACTCATTTTATTTCATCTGAATATGTACTCAAAAGTGGAATTGCTGGATCATATGACAGTTCTATTTTTTTTTTTTTCGAGGAATATCCATAGTGTTTTCCATAATGGCTGTCCCAGTTTACATACGTACCAACAGTGTACAATAGATCCATTTTCTCCACATCCTAGTCAACATTTACTTCTTGTATTTTCAATAATAATCATTCTAACATATATGAGGTGATATTTCATTGTGGTTTTGACTTGCATTTCCCTGATGATTAGTAAATTTAGACGTCTTTTCATTTATCTGTTTGCTATTTGTACGTCTTCTTTTGAGAAATATCTATTCAGGTCTTTTACCCATTTTTCAACCGGGTTATTTGTGTTTTGACTAGTGAGTTGTATGAGCTCCTCATATATTTTGATATTAACCCCTTATCAGATATTAGGTTTGCAAATATTTTCTCCTATTCCATAGACTGCATTTCCACTCTTGATTATTTGATTTGCTGTGCAGAAACTTTTTAGTTTCATGCAGTCCCACTAGTTTATTTTTGCTTTTGTTTCCTGTTCTTTTGTTTTGTTTTGTTTAAATGTTTTTGAAGTATAGTTACTTTACAATGTTGTGTTAGTTTCTGCTGTACAGCAAAGTGAATCAGTTATATGTGTACATATATCTACTCTCTTTTAGATTTCCTTCCCATTTAGGTCACCGCAGATCATTGAGTAGGGTTCCCTGTGCTAAAGAGTAGGTTCTCATTAGTTATCTATTGTAAAATAGTAATGTATATATGTCTATCCCAATTTCCCAATTAGTCCTACATGCCCCTTCCCTCCTTGGTAATCATAAGTTTGTTCCTTACATCTGTGACTCTATTTCTGCTTTGCCATAAGTTCATCTGTACAATTTTTCTAGATTTCACATATAAGTGATATT
>NC_041220.1:6103403-6104430 GCF_002837175.3 Physeter macrocephalus
AGATTAATCCCTTGTCAGTTGCTTCATTTGCAAATATTTTCTCCCATTCTGAGGGTTGTCTTTTTGTTTTGTTTATGGTTTCCTTTGCTGTGCAAAACTGCCTATGCTTTTGATGTTATATCCAAAAAAATATCATTGTCAAGAAATTTTTACCCTGTTTTCTTCTAATAGTTTTACGGTTTCATGTCTTATGATTAAGTTTCTAATCCATTTGACTGGATGTTTGTATATGGTGTGAGATAACATTCCAATTCGTTTTTACAAGTGTGAATATCCAATATTTCCAATACCACTTATTGAATAAACTGTTCTTTTCCCATAAACTTTTTAGTTTCACGCAGTCCCACTAGTTTATTTTTGCTTCTGTTTCCTGTTCTTTTGTTTTGTTTTGTTTAAATGTTTTTGAAGTATAGTTACTTTACAATGTTGTGTTAGTTTCTGCTGTACAGCAAAGTGAATCAGTTATATGTGTACATATATCTACTCTCTTTTAGATTTCCTTCCCATTTAGGTCACCGCAGATCATTGAGTAGGGTTCCCTGTGCTAAAGAGTAGGTTCTCATTAGTTATCTATTGTAAAATAGTAATGTATATATGTCTATCCCAATTTCCCAATTAGTCCTACATGCCCCTTCCCTCCTTGGTAATCATAAGTTTGTTCCTTACATCTGTGACTCTATTTCTGCTTTGCCGTAAGTTCATCTGTACAATTTTTCTAGATTTCACATATAAGTGATATTATATAATATTTGTTTTTCTTTCTGACTTACTTCACTCTGCCCTCTAGGTCCATCAACATCTGTACAAATGGCACTATTTTATTCCTTTATATGGCTGAGTAATATTCCATTGTATATAGGTACCACATCTTCTTTATCCATTCTTCTATTGATGGACATTTAGGTTGCTTCCATGTCCTGGTTATTGAAAATAGTGTTGCATTGAACATCGGGATGCATGCATCCTTTCAAATTATAGTTTTCTCCAGATATATGCCTAGGAGTGGGATTGCTGGGTCATATGGTAG
>NC_041220.1:6104560-6241942 GCF_002837175.3 Physeter macrocephalus
TATTGAGCTGCATGAGCTGCTTGTATATTTTGGAGATTAATCCCTTGTCAGTTGCTTCATTTGCAAATATTTTCTCCCATTCTGAGGGTTGTCTTTTTGTTTTGTTTATGGTTTCCTTTGCTGTGCAAAACTGCCTATGCTTTTGATGGTATATCCAAAAAAATATCATTGTCAAGAAATTTTTACCCTGTTTTCTTCTAGTAGTTTTACGGTTTCATGTCTTATGATTAAGTTTCTAATCCATTTGATTGGATGTTTGTATATGGTGTGAGATAACATTCCAATTCGTTTTTACAAGTGTGAATATCCAATATTTCCAATACCACTTATTGAATAAACTGTTCTTTTCCCATTGTGTGTTATTGGCACTCTTGTTGAAGATCAGTTGACTATATATGCATGGATTCATTTCTGGGCTCTATTCTGTCTCATTGGCCTATATGTCAATTTTATTTCAGAACCATATTATTTTTATTACTCTAATTTTGTAATATATTTTTAATTCAGGAAGTATAATACGTCCATTTTTTTTCTCATGATTGCTTTGGCTAGGGTCTTTTGTGGTTCTATATAAATTTTAGAATTTTTTTCTATTTTTATAAAGAATGTCACTGGGATTTTATGATAAGAATTGCACTGGATCTGTAGATCACTTTGGGTAGTTTGGACATTTGAGCAATATTGCTTCTTCTAATCTGAAAAGATGAGATGACTTCCAATTTTCTGTGTTGTATTTAATCTCCTTCATCAATGTTTATAAATGTTAGTGTACATGTCTTTCACATCTTTGGTTAAGTTTATTCTTATTTTATTCTTTTTGTTGTTATTATAAATGAGATTTTTAGTTATTTGGGTATAAAAACATAATTGATTTTTGTATGATGATTTTGTTTGCTGAAACTTTACTAAGTTCGTTAATAGTTTTAATAGGTTTTTCCACATCTTCTTTATCCATTCTTCTATTGATGGACATTTAGGTTGCTTCCATGTCCTGGTTATTGAAAATAGTGTTGCATTGAACATCGGGATGCATGCATCCTTTCAAATTATAGTTTTCTCCAGATATATGCCTAGGAGTGGGATTGCTGGGTCATATGGTAGCTCTTTTTTTAGTTTTATAAGGAACATCCATACTGTTCTCCATAGTGGCGCGGCACGTGGGATCCTCCCAGAACGGGGCGCGAACCCGGCTCCGCTGCATCGGCAGGCGGACGCGCAACCACTGCGCCACCAGGGAAGCCCCTCGTTAATAGTTTTAATAGGTTTTTTTTTTGATGGGGTGGAATCTTTAGGGTTTTCTACATATATGATCATGTCATTGGCAAACAGATAATTTTACTTATTCCATTCAGATTTGGATGTTTCCATAGTGGCTCTACCAATTTACATTCCCACCAATGGTGTAGAAATGTTCCCTTTTCTCCACGCCCTCTCCAGCGTTTATTGTTTGTAGATGTTTTGATGATGGCCATTCTGACTGCTGTTATGTGATACCTAATTGTAGTTTCGATTTGCATTTCTCTCATAATTAGTGATGTTGAGCATTTTTCATGTGTTTGTTGGCCATCTGTATGTCTTCTTTGGAGAAATGTCTGTTTAGATCTTCCCCCCATTTTTTGATTGGGTTATTTGTTGTTTTGATATTGAGCTGCATGAGCTGCTTGTATATTTTGGAGATTAATCCCTTGTCAGTTGCTTCATTTGCAAATATTTTCTCCCATTCTGAGGGTTGTCTTTTTGTTTTGTTTATGGTTTCCTTTGCTGTGCAAAACTGCCTATGCTTTTGATGTTATATCCAAAAAAATATCATTGTCAAGAAATTTTTACCCTGTTTTCTTCTAATAGTTTTACGGTTTCATGTCTTATGATTAAGTTTCTAATCCATTTGACTGGATGTTTGTATATGGTGTGAGATAACATTCCAATTCGTTTTTACAAGTGTGAATATCCAATATTTCCAATACCACTTATTGAATAAACTGTTCTTTTCCCATTGTGTGTTATTGGCACTCTTGTTGAAGATCAGTTGACTATATATGCATGGATTCATTTCTGGGCTCTATTCTGTCTCATTGGCCTATATGTCAATTTTATTTCAGAACCATATTATTTTTATTACTCTAATTTTGTAATATATTTTTAATTCAGGAAGTATAATACGTCCATTTTTTTTCTCATGATTGCTTTGGCTAGGGTCTTTTGTGGTTCTATATAAATTTTAGAATTTTTTTCTATTTTTATAAAGAATGTCACTGGGATTTTATGATAAGAATTGCACTGGATCTGTAGATCACTTTGGGTAGTTTGGACATTTGAGCAATATTGCTTCTTCTAATCTGAAAAGATGAGATGACTTCCAATTTTCTGTGTTGTATTTAATCTCCTTCATCAATGTTTATAAATGTTAGTGTACATGTCTTTCACATCTTTGGTTAAGTTTATTCTTATTTTATTCTTTTTGTTGTTATTATAAATGAGATTTTTAGTTATTTGGGTATAAAAACATAATTGATTTCTGTATGATGATTTTGTTTGCTGAAACTTTACTAAGTTCGTTAATAGTTTTAATAGGTTTTTTTTTTTGATGGGGTGGAATCTTTAGGGTTTTCTACATATATGATCATGTCATTGGCAAACAGATAATTTTACTTATTCCATTCAGATTTGGATGTTTTTATTTCTTTTTCTTGACTAATTGCTCTGGCTAGGACTTCCAGTACTATGGTGAATAGAAGTGCCAAGAGTAGGCCTCCTTCCCTTGAACCAAATCTTAGAAAAAAAAATTTTAGCTTTGGTATGCGGGCCTCCCTCTGCTGCGGCCTCTCCCGCCGCGGAGCACAGGCTCCGGACGCGCAGGCCCAGCGGCCACGGCTCACGGGCCCAGCCGCTCCGCGGCACGTGGGATCCTCCCAGAACGGGGCGCGAACCCGGCTCCGCTGCATCGGCAGGCGGACGCGCAACCACTGCGCCACCAGGGAAGCCCCTCGTTAATAGTTTTAATAGGTTTTTTTTTTGATGGGGTGGAATCTTTAGGGTTTTCTACATATATGATCATGTCATTGGCAAACAGATAATTTTACTTATTCCATTCAGATTTGGATGTTTTTATTTCTTTTTCTTGACTAATTGCTCTGGCTAGGACTTCCAGTACTATGGTGAATAGAAGTGCCAAGAGTAGGCCTCCTTCCCTTGAACCAAATCTTAGAAAAAAAAATTTTAGCTTTTCCCCATTGACTATAATGTAAGCTTTGTGCTTTTCATATATGACTTTTACTGTGTAGTGGTAAGTTCCTCCTATACTATTTTGTTGAGAATTTTTATCATGAAAAGATGAAAAATTTGTCAAATGCTTTTTCTACATCTATAGCGATGATGTCGTGGGGTTTTCTTATTATTCTGTTAATAATATAAAGTGGTGTATAATAATAATAAAGTGGTGTATCAAGTTGATTAATTTGTGCATGTTTAACCAAATTTGCACCCTACTGGGTTATGGTGTATGATAGTTTAAATGTGCTATTGAATTTGGTTTGCTAGTATTTTATTCAGAATTTTTGCTTCTATGTTCATCAGAGACATTTACCTGTATTTTTGTGTGTGTGTGTGGTGTCTTTGGCTTTCGTCTCAGGGTGATACTGCCTCATAAAATGAGTTTGAAAGCACTCCCTCTTCTATTTTTTGTAAGAGATTAAGAAGGATCTGTACTAATTTTTCTTTGAATGTTTGGTAGAATTCAATCATGAAGCCATTTGTTCCTGGGCTTCTCTTTGCTTGGAGGCCTTTGATTACTGACTAGGTCACATAGTTTTAATAGCTTCTTTTCTGTCTGGTGTGACAAGATGTTGCAGATTCTTCTTATACATTTTCTAGACCATACTTGGAGTCAGTCATTCACTAAATTATATTTGGAGACCCCAGCCTTAGCAAAAGGGATGTTCATTGAAACTTAATTAGCCTTTTCAGATGATACAGCTAGTAGAACACTTTAAGACAAAATATACCAGGTGTTCACACTTACAATTAAACTCAGGACTCAGGGGTGTAACATCATTTTCTGTTATAATCTGAATCTCCCTTCTCCCATTCCTTAACATGACTCAAAGTAAAACCAAGGATGAGAGACATATAAATCACATAATTACTGATTTGCTTTATTGTATATTACAAATGCCACAAACTGAGAATAAAAATATTAACATTACAACTCAACAGTATTAGTGATAAGCATTTTCTCTGCACATCTTTTTTTCTTATTATATATATGTATATATATGTGTATATATATATATATATATATGTGTGTGTGTGTCTCAACTTTTACTTTTTTACTTAAAATATGTAACTGGAGTTCTGTATCTGGTAAGAGCAAAGCAAGTAAGTTCTTACTGGACTGACTCTCCCACAAATAAAAACTATAAAAGTTCACAAAATGAAGAAAAATACCTGAAAGAAATAAAAAGTGAATAAATGAAGGCATGATATGGCAGAAAAAATGACAAATGTTAGACAGAAATGACAAGTTTGCTTTTCTTAATGTTTTGGCTTTTAGTCTTGAGTATGGGCTACAGATAGCCAGATTATTTCTTATGTTAAGGACAGCGGTCATATTTAGAGGTAACCACGGCAATTGAACAATAGGAGGGTACTTCTACAAGGGAGTGAGCTAAAATGAATGTCCCAAATTCTGCTTATAAATTATGTCAAAATTTCCCTCTGAAAAACCAGAAAAACAAAACACTGCTGTCTTTGTGCCATCCCGAAAATGTCAGCTATATTCACAATGTTCAGAATACAAACCAGCATTTCTTGACAAATAAAGATATAGAAAAACACAACACATTCTGAAAAGAAAAGATAATCAAGGGAGAACACATCTGAGATGATGCAGATTAAGCAGCTATTATAGCACTTCTTAATGAGATAAAGGAAAAATTGCTAATAATAAATGAAAATATAGGAAATCAGGAGAGAAACATAAACTATAAAAGAAACCAAATGGAAATTATAATATTGAAGAAAAATATATTTTGAGAATAATGGGATTACTTAACAGCCTAATTGTGATAACAGAGATAAATCAATAAGCTGGGAGAGATATATCAATAGATATTATAATATGAAGAACAGTCAAAAATGCTTTAAAAGAAATGAACAAAACTTAGGGACCTGTGGGGTAATCTTAGAAGGTCTAATGTATGTGTGCTTAGAATCCAAGAGGAAAAGACATAAACATTGTTCAGAAAAAATATTTGAAAAATTAATGGCTGATAATTTTCCAAATTTTTGACAGGTATAAATATTCTGATTTGAAAAGCTGTGTGAACACCAAGAAAGATTAATGTGAAGAAAACAATGCCTAGGCACATTAGTGTCAAACAGTTGAAATCAACATATAAATATCTTATAAGAAACCACAGAAAAGACATACTTTGCATACAGTCAAGAACTATTCAAATGATCACTAACTGTCCTCTCAGGAGTTATAAAAGGCAGTGGAGCAACACCTTTAAATATTGAAAACGAACAAAAAGTCAAGTGAGAATTCTAAAATGAACAAAAATATCCATCAAAGTTGAAGGCAAAATATATTCTCAGATAATAAAATCTAAGTTAATTTAGTGACAAAATCCTAAAGAAAGTAATGACAGTTATACTTCTAGCTAGATCGCTATGTTTTTATTTTCACACAGTTATTGTTTTATGAAAAAGTTATTTCTCTTTTATTATTTCAAGGCATTTTTTCTGGGTAAAAGATTCTATGACTGGTGGAATTCTTAGCAACCTCTCAGCAATATCAATGCTACAGTATGCAAGGGACTTTGTATACTACATCTAGCACCAATGGTGCAGTCCTCAGTGCCACCTAGTCAGCGAATGTTAACTTAATAATCTCACCTTAGAGTCTGCATTCCTGATCCACACTTGGTAATAAAACAAGGTTGGATTTCTTAGAAGCAGTACATTTATTTTGTGAGTGCTCTCGGAAGAGCAATGAGGCAAATAGAGTAAAGCTGGGGAGAAAAGCTAGGCAAAACTGGGATCTCAGGTGCACCCTTTCTTTCCACTTCAAGATTTTGGAGCACAAAATGCACCACTGATTTAGTCTCATCTTGAGGCAAGGGAGCTGACTTACTACCTCCATGCCAGTTATTCATTGACTGAGGTCAAAGAGGATGTGGTGGTGTGGCTGGTGTGGGTGTGATGGGGAAGAGCCTTCAGGGAGGATTAGCTCCTGTTTGGCTGAGGGCTAGTCTCCAGAGAAAGGGTCAACTATGGATGAAGCATAGGGCTCTAGTATGAAAACACAAGCTTGATTTTTCTTCAAGCCTGACTATAGAAAATTACAAAGGCTTTCCCGGTCAGGCCTCATGGGAGGAAGCTGCCCTCTAAGGACCAGTCTCATACCATCGTGGTAAGTGATTAAGGGCTTGACTGTTATTCCATTCTGGTTTATCAGTTTAATGGCCTATTTTGACAGCTGTCTGCTCAGTGCTACCTCCACCTCAGCTAAGTTCCTGCCAGTGGGTAGGTCCACCAGCAGCTAAATGGGAGCTGGTTGAGACATCTGGGAGTGTCTACACAGCCATTTTCTGTTGTGTTTGTTCACTCTGGTTGACACATCATTTTTGAGATGACTGCTTCTTTTCTTTTCCTGAGCTCTACCATCTCCACTTTTACTTGTTAAATAATGCTAATGTATATTGTTCTCTTATATCTTAGGGCATTTTTATAATTCCATTTGGTTCATTTAAAAGTATGAGATTTGGGCTTCCCTAGTGGCGCAGTGGTTGAGAGTCCACCTGCCGATGCAGGGGACACGGGTTCGTGCCCCGGTCCGGGAAGATCCCACATGCTGCAGCCTGTGCTACGCACAGGGAGGGGCCACAACAGTGGGAGGCCCGCGTACTGCAAAAAAAAAAAAAAAAAAACAAAACAAAGGGAGGAGGACTTCCCTGGTGGCGCAGCGGTTAAGAATCCGCCTGCCAAAGCAGGGGACACAGGTTCGATCCCTGGTCCAGGAAGATCCCACATGCCACAGAGCAACTAAGCCTATGCGCCGCAACTGCTAAGCCTGTGCTCTAGAGCCTGCGAGCCACAACTACTGAGACCTCGTGCCACAACTACTGAAGCCCACATGCCTAGAGCTTGTGCTCTGCAACAAGAGAAGCCACCACAATAAAGAGTAGCCACCACTCGCCACAACTAGAGAAAGCCCTCATGCAGCAAAAAAGACCCAACGCAGCCAAAAATAAATAAATAAATAATTTTTTTTTTAAGTTAAAAAAAAACAACAACAAAGGGAGGGCTTCCCTGGTGGTGCAGTGGTTAAGAATCCGCCTGCCAATGCAGGGGACATGGGTTCAAGCCCTGGTCCAGGAATATCCCACATGCCGCGGAGCAACTAAGCCCATGCACCACAACTACTGAGCCCGCACTCTAGAGCCCGCGAGCCACAACTACTGAGCCCTGTGCCACAACTACTGAAACCCGTGCGCCTACAGCCCATGCTCCGCAACAAGAGAAGCCACCGCAATGAGAAGCCCGCGCACCGCAACGAAGGGTAGCCCCCGCTCGCCACAACTAGAGAAAGCCCATGCACAGCAATGAAGACCCAACGCAGTCAAAAATAAAATAAATAAATAAATTTATTTTAAAAAAACTATCAACACTCATTAAAAAAAAAAAACCAAAGGGAATACATACTCAAAACTTATCACTTACTATTTTTTTACTAGATTTCACTATAAAGATGGTGTCCTACTGTGCATCTCTTCCCAACTCCATGTTCAATGACATGACGTTAGTAGGATGAAATCCTTGGTGGAAGAATTTACACCACAGAAATTGGCAAATACTACAACCCCACCCCCCTTTTTTTTCTGGATAGCCAGCTGTTACCAGTGGACCATTGGATGTGACCCTAAATAGAGAAGGGAAATTCGGAAGCCTGGTGGATGCTTCTAAGTTTCCAGCCCAGGCAAATGGCTCAGCACCAGCCTGCTGTATGCAGTCACAAACTCTACACACCTCACACACACACACACACACACACACACACACACACACACCATGCATACACACAGAGACACACACACCTGACACATACCCACAAACACCACACACACACAACACACAACACACATACCCTAGAATATTACTCAGCCATAAAAAAGAAGGAAATCTTGCTATCTTGCTATTTGGGACAACATGATGATTTTTGAAGGTATTATTGTTAGTAAAATAAGTCAGACAGAGAAAGATAAATACTGCAGATTTTCATTTATATGCAGAATCCAAAAACCAAAAAAAAAGAATAAATAAAACAAAACATACTCACTGATACAAGAAACAAACTGGTGGTTACCACATATGAGAAAGGTAGTCTATTTGTAGACTTTTTGATGCTAGCCATTCAGACTGCTATGAGTTTATACCTCATTATGGTTTTAATTTGCATTCCTCTAATAATTAGCAACGTTGAGCATCTTTTCATGTGCCTGTTGGCCATCTTGTATGTCTTCTTTGGAGATGTGTTTCTTTAGATCTTCTGCCCAATTTTTTTAAATTAGGTTGTTTGTTTTTTTGATATTGATTTGTATGAGCTGTTTGTATATTTTGGAAATTAACCCCTTTTTGGTCACATTGTTCAAATTAATTTTAGAAAATTCTGATTTTAAATATTTTACTCTGACCATTCATTATACTAAGCCAAGTGTATATAACAAAAATTGGGAACATTTAAAATAGCTCAGTATGAACTATTAAGCATACATTTTCCTCTTTCAAAATCTTATCAAACTGCTATTTAAAATAGCCAAGGTCATGAACTTTTAGTAGTGAGAAGAACAAGTACTCATCAGTGTAAGAGCATTATGAATGAAGTTTGGTAATAGACATGACTGGGATTTTAGGGGAAGAAAAATACAGTGCTGTGGGTGCAGTAGGCCTCTCACTGGGAAGAAGGCTGGAGGAGCAGAGCTATGAGGGCAGCTTTCCTTGAGGACTGAGGAGACACTCCAATCATAGGGCTTGGAGCACAGATAGGAGTGGATAGTACAGCAGAAAGAGGATGGTTAGTTAAGAAGTCATTTATAGAAAAATTAGCCTGCTACTTGCTCCTCCTCTACTCTAAAAATGCCGCGCAGCAGATAATCAAGCACTGTTTCTGCATGTCCTATCTAAAACATGGAGCCACTTGTTGGGAGGGAAATTATAGATTTAGTTCTAATAGACATGACTGGGATTTTAGGGGAAGAAAAATACAGTGCTGTGGGTGCAGTAGGCCTCTCACTGGGAAGAAGGCTGGAGGAGCAGAGCTATGAGGGCAGCTTTCCTTGAGGACTGAGGAGACACTCCAATCATAGGGCTTGGAGCACAGATAGGAGTGGATAGTACAGCAGAAAGAGGATGGTTAGTTAAGAAGTCATTTATAGAAAAATTAGCCTGCTACTTGCTCCTCCTCTACTCTAAAAATGCCGCGCAGCAGATAATCAAGCACTGTTTCTGCATGTCCTATCTAAAACATGGAGCCACTTGTTGGGAGGGAGATTATAGATTTAGTTCAGGTTTTGGTGACCCAGAATAAAGCCTCTATACTTGACATTATGGATTGTGCAGAGCCTACCTTCTGGTTTGCCGTCTCTACACCCTAAATTTAAGCCCACTGGGTGATGGGCACTGCTCACATACATGGACACTTATTGTGTATTACCTCTTAGGAGTGAGGCATATATGGGGAATGGATCTGCTTAACACCTAGAAATTAGCTAATTAATTTCTTTCATCTCAAATATGACAAAAATCCAATATTTAGTTTGAAACTGATCAGGACCCTCCAGGACCTTCCCAGGGACAGAACGCCCTCCTGTGTCCTCCATACCTTATTTGTAGAAAAGCTTTAACCTCTTGGCCTTCCCCAAGTTCCAAAGAGCAAATTGAATCAGAGAAGTGAAAAAATGCAGAAACAGAAACAGTCAAGCAAAACAAAATAATAATAGTTGAGCCATAAAACAAAGTCAAGGACTTTTAGTCCTTGTGTTTAGCCCAAGTGTTTTTTGTTTGTTTGTTTGTTTTTCCTGGGGTTTTATCTTGCTCTTTTGTTTGGAACACATTCTTTGTCTTCTCATTATGTTTGAATATTTCTGTTTGTCTCTATGAAATTAGGCAAAACAATGACCTATCCTGACCTTAAAGGCATAGCCTTGTGTTGGAACGGTCTGCCTGTGCCCAGTGGATTTGATGGGAGAGTTGCATCTGAAGCAAGTGCAGGCTGGGCCATTTTTGGGGGGAAGTGCCGAAGGCCATTGCCTTAGCAGGGGTGGGGATGGGGGTGAGAACTGGAGCCCAGCACAACCCCAAGCTTCTCCCATGGTGTGTAGGGACTACTGCCTTGCCAGGGGTAGTCTGAAGCCAGGAGGTGGCTAGAGAGGCAGCATGATTTTAGCTGCAGTTTCTCCCAGGGTGTGCAGACAACCACCGCATTGCAGAGGGCAGGAGCCACAGCCTGGTACAGCCTGGGGAGTGCACTGAGGTGGTCTCGGCAGGCTGGAGAGACCATCAGACCCTTTTCAGTCTGCTGCTTTCACACTGGGGTTGGGAGTGAGCAAGTCTGCACATGCACCCTTGAAGAGAAGAGCCTTAGTTTCCCACGGCCCTTCTGTAAGCTCCACTGGTTTGCAAACCGGGGGGCTCATCTTCCTGGTGCCAGACTCCACACTGGGTACCCAGTGTGGGCCTTGAATCTTCACTCCTTAGGGAGAATCACCGAGCTTTTAATACCCCTCCCCTCCTCTGAGTCGCCCCGCCAGGGAATGGGGGCAGCGTGGGTTCTGACTAGACATCATTTTTGAGATGACTGCTTCTTTTCTTTTCCTGAGCTCTACAATCTCCACTTTTACTTGTTAAATAATGCTAATGTATATTGTTCTCTTATATCTTAGGGCATTTTTATAATTCCATTTGGTTCATTTAAAAGTATGAGATTTGGGCTTCCCTGGTGGCGCAGTGGTTGAGATTCCGCGGCTAGGCCTGTGAGCCATGGCCGCTGAGCCTGCGCGTCCGGAGCCTGTGCTCCGCAACGGGAGAGGCCACAACAGTGACAGGCCCATGTACTGCAAAAAAAACAAAAAACAAAAAACAAAAAAAAACAAAAAGCACTTAATGAAACCAGACAAAGATATTACAAAAAAGAAAATTACTGATTAATATCCCTGATGAATATAAATGCAAAAATTCTCAACAAAATACTAGCAAACTGAATTCAACAGTGCATTAAATGGATTATATTCCCTAGTAAAGTAGAATTTATTCCAGGAATGCAAAGATCAACAACAGAAAATCAATCAATGTGATACTCCACATTAACAAAATGAAGGATAAAAATCATATGATCATCTCGCCTGCCAATGCAGGGGACATGGGTTCAAGCCCTGGTCCAGGAATATCCCACATGCCGCGGAGCAACTAAGCCCATGCACCACAACTACTGAGCCCGCACTCTAGAGCCCGCGAGCCACAACTACTGAGCCCTGTGCCACAACTACTGAAACCCGTGCGCCTACAGCCCATGCTCCGCAACAAGAGAAGCCACCGCAATGAGAAGCCCGCGCACCGCAACGAAGGGTAGCCCCCGCTCGCCACAACTAGAGAAAGCCCATGCACAGCAATGAAGACCCAACGCAGTCAAAAATAAAATAAATAAATAAATTTATTTTAAAAAAACTATCAACACTCATTAAAAAAAAAAAACCAAAGGGAATACATACTCAAAACTTATCACTTACTATTTTTTTACTAGATTTCACTATAAAGATGGTGTCCTACTGTGCATCTCTTCCCAACTCCATGTTCAATGACATGACGTTAGTAGGATGAAATCCTTGGTGGAAGAATTTACACCACAGAAATTGGCAAATACTACAACCCCACCCCCCTTTTTTTTCTGGATAGCCAGCTGTTACCAGTGGACCATTGGATGTGACCCTAAATAGAGAAGGGAAATTCGGAAGCCTGGTGGATGCTTCTAAGTTTCCAGCCCAGGCAAATGGCTCAGCACCAGCCTGCTGTATGCAGTCACAAACTCTACACACCTCACACACACACACACACACACACACACACACACACACACCATGCATACACACAGAGACACACACACCTGACACATACCCACAAACACCACACACACACAACACACAACACACATACCCTAGAATATTACTCAGCCATAAAAAAGAAGGAAATCTTGCTATCTTGCTATTTGGGACAACATGATGATTTTTGAAGGTATTATTGTTAGTAAAATAAGTCAGACAGAGAAAGATAAATACTGCAGATTTTCATTTATATGCAGAATCCAAAAACCAAAAAAAAAGAATAAATAAAACAAAACATACTCACTGATACAAGAAACAAACTGGTGGTTACCACATATGAGAAAGGTAGTCTATTTGTAGACTTTTTGATGCTAGCCATTCAGACTGCTATGAGTTTATACCTCATTATGGTTTTAATTTGCATTCCTCTAATAATTAGCAACGTTGAGCATCTTTTCATGTGCCTGTTGGCCATCTTGTATGTCTTCTTTGGAGATGTGTTTCTTTAGATCTTCTGCCCAATTTTTTTAAATTAGGTTGTTTGTTTTTTTGATATTGATTTGTATGAGCTGTTTGTATATTTTGGAAATTAACCCCTTTTTGGTCACATTGTTCAAATTAATTTTAGAAAATTCTGATTTTAAATATTTTACTCTGACCATTCATTATACTAAGCCAAGTGTATATAACAAAAATTGGGAACATTTAAAATAGCTCAGTATGAACTATTAAGCATACATTTTCCTCTTTCAAAATCTTATCAAACTGCTATTTAAAATAGCCAAGGTCATGAACTTTTAGTAGTGAGAAGAACAAGTACTCATCAGTGTAAGAGCATTATGAATGAAGTTTGGTAATAGACATGACTGGGATTTTAGGGGAAGAAAAATACAGTGCTGTGGGTGCAGTAGGCCTCTCACTGGGAAGAAGGCTGGAGGAGCAGAGCTATGAGGGCAGCTTTCCTTGAGGACTGAGGAGACACTCCAATCATAGGGCTTGGAGCACAGATAGGAGTGGATAGTACAGCAGAAAGAGGATGGTTAGTTAAGAAGTCATTTATAGAAAAATTAGCCTGCTACTTGCTCCTCCTCTACTCTAAAAATGCCGCGCAGCAGATAATCAAGCACTGTTTCTGCATGTCCTATCTAAAACATGGAGCCACTTGTTGGGAGGGAAATTATAGATTTAGTTCAGGTTTTGGTGACCCAGAATAAAGCCTCTATACTTGACATTATGGATTGTGCATAGCCTACCTTCTGGTTTGCCATCTCTACACCCTAAATTTAAGCCCACCGGGTTAGTAAAGTATAATTTATTCCAGGAATGCAAAGATCAACAACAGAAAATCAATCAATGTGATACTCCACATTAACAAAATGAAGGATAAAAATCATATGATCATCTTAATAGATGCAGAAGAAACATTTGAGAGAATTCAACATATATTCATAATAAAATTTTTCAACAAAGTGACTATAGAGGGAACACACCTCAACATAATAAAGACCATTTATGACAAATTCACAGCTAACATTGTACTCAGCAGAGAAAAGCTGACAGATTTCCCCCCAAGATCAGGAAGAAGATAAGGATGCCCACTCTTCCCATGTCTATATAACATCATATTGGAAATCCTAGCCACAGCAATCAGACAGGAAAAAGAAATAAAAGGCATCCAAATTGGAAGGGAAGATGTAAAACTGTCACTATTTACAGATAACATAATACTATATATAGAAAAGTTTAAAGATGCCACAAAAAATTATTAAAACTAAAGAAATGAATTCAACAATGTTTCAGGATACAAAATTAATATACAGACATCTATTGCATTTCATTAGTAAATGAACTATCACAAAGAGAAATCAAGAAAACAACCCCAATTACAATTGAGTGAAAAATAATAAAATGCTTATAAAATAAATAAGCTACAAGAATACATTATACAACATAGGGAATACAGCCAAATATTTTATAATAACTGTAAATGGAGTATAACCTTTAAAAATTGTGAATCTTTTTTACTAGATTTCACTATAAAGATGGTGTCCTACTGTGCATCTCTTCCCAACTCCATGTTCAATGACATGACGTTAGTAGGATGAAATCCTTGGTGGAAGAATTTACACCACAGAAATTGGCAAATACTACAACCCCACCCCCCTTTTTTTTCTGGATAGCCAGCTGTTACCAGTGGACCATTGGATGTGACCCTAAATAGAGAAGGGAAATTCGGAAGCCTGGTGGATGCTTCTAAGTTTCCAGCCCAGGCAAATGGCTCAGCACCAGCCTGCTGTATGCAGTCACAAACTCTACACACCTCACACACACACACACACACACACACACACACACACACACCATGCATACACACAGAGACACACACACCTGACACATACCCACAAACACCACACACACACAACACACAACACACATACCCTAGAATATTACTCAGCCATAAAAAAGAAGGAAATCTTGCTATCTTGCTATTTGGGACAACATGATGATTTTTGAAGGTATTATTGTTAGTAAAATAAGTCAGACAGAGAAAGATAAATACTGCAGATTTTCATTTATATGCAGAATCCAAAAACCAAAAAAAAAGAATAAATAAAACAAAACATACTCACTGATACAAGAAACAAACTGGTGGTTACCACATATGAGAAAGGTAGTCTATTTGTAGACTTTTTGATGCTAGCCATTCAGACTGCTATGAGTTTATACCTCATTATGGTTTTAATTTGCATTCCTCTAATAATTAGCAACGTTGAGCATCTTTTCATGTGCCTGTTGGCCATCTTGTATGTCTTCTTTGGAGATGTGTTTCTTTAGATCTTCTGCCCAATTTTTTTAAATTAGGTTGTTTGTTTTTTTGATATTGATTTGTATGAGCTGTTTGTATATTTTGGAAATTAACCCCTTTTTGGTCACATTGTTCAAATTAATTTTAGAAAATTCTGATTTTAAATATTTTACTCTGACCATTCATTATACTAAGCCAAGTGTATATAACAAAAATTGGGAACATTTAAAATAGCTCAGTATGAACTATTAAGCATACATTTTCCTCTTTCAAAATCTTATCAAACTGCTATTTAAAATAGCCAAGGTCATGAACTTTTAGTAGTGAGAAGAACAAGTACTCATCAGTGTAAGAGCATTATGAATGAAGTTTGGTAATAGACATGACTGGGATTTTAGGGGAAGAAAAATACAGTGCTGTGGGTGCAGTAGGCCTCTCACTGGGAAGAAGGCTGGAGGAGCAGAGCTATGAGGGCAGCTTTCCTTGAGGACTGAGGAGACACTCCAATCATAGGGCTTGGAGCACAGATAGGAGTGGATAGTACAGCAGAAAGAGGATGGTTAGTTAAGAAGTCATTTATAGAAAAATTAGCCTGCTACTTGCTCCTCCTCTACTCTAAAAATGCCGCGCAGCAGATAATCAAGCACTGTTTCTGCATGTCCTATCTAAAACATGGAGCCACTTGTTGGGAGGGAGATTATAGATTTAGTTCAGGTTTTGGTGACCCAGAATAAAGCCTCTATACTTGACATTATGGATTGTGCAGAGCCTACCTTCTGGTTTGCCGTCTCTACACCCTAAATTTAAGCCCACTGGGTGATGGGCACTGCTCACATACATGGACACTTATTGTGTATTACCTCTTAGGAGTGAGGCATATATGGGGAATGGATCTGCTTAACACCTAGAAATTAGCTAATTAATTTCTTTCATCTCAAATATGACAAAAATCCAATATTTAGTTTGAAACTGATCAGGACCCTCCAGGACCTTCCCAGGGACAGAACGCCCTCCTGTGTCCTCCATACCTTATTTGTAGAAAAGCTTTAACCTCTTGGCCTTCCCCAAGTTCCAAAGAGCAAATTGAATCAGAGAAGTGAAAAAATGCAGAAACAGAAACAGTCAAGCAAAACAAAATAATAATAGTTGAGCCATAAAACAAAGTCAAGGACTTTTAGTCCTTGTGTTTAGCCCAAGTGTTTTTTGTTTGTTTGTTTGTTTTTCCTGGGGTTTTATCTTGCTCTTTTGTTTGGAACACATTCTTTGTCTTCTCATTATGTTTGAATATTTCTGTTTGTCTCTATGAAATTAGGCAAAACAATGACCTATCCTGACCTTAAAGGCATAGCCTTGTGTTGGAACGGTCTGCCTGTGCCCAGTGGATTTGATGGGAGAGTTGCATCTGAAGCAAGTGCAGGCTGGGCCATTTTTGGGGGGAAGTGCCGAAGGCCATTGCCTTAGCAGGGGTGGGGATGGGGGTGAGAACTGGAGCCCAGCACAACCCCAAGCTTCTCCCATGGTGTGTAGGGACTACTGCCTTGCCAGGTAATAACTGTAAATGGAGTATAACCTTTAAAAATTGTGAATCATTATGTTGTACAACTGTACCTCAATCAAAAAAAAAATAAGGAAAGGCAACCTACTAAATAGGAGAACATATTTGTACATGATATACATGAGAAAAGGGAACACTTGTACACTGTTGGTGGGAATGTAAATTGGTTCAGCCACTATGGAAATCAGTATGGAGTCTCATCAAATGATTAAAAATAGAACTACCATACTATCCCTCAATTTTAAACCTGAGTATTTATCTGCAGAAAAGGAAAACACTAATTTGAAAAGATATATGCACCTCAATATTCATAGCAGTATTATTCACAGTAATCAAGAAATGAAATCAACCTAAGTGCCCATCAACATATGAATGGATAAAAAAGAAGAGATGCGCACACACACACACACACACACACACACACACACACACACACACTCCCTAGAATATTACTCAGCCATAAAAAAGAAGGAAATCTTGCTATCTTGCTATTTGGGACAACATGATGATTTTTGAAGGTATTATTGTTAGTAAAATAAGTCAGACAGAGAAAGATAAATACTGCAGATTTTCATTTATATGCAGAATCCAAAAACCAAAAAAAAAGAATAAATAAAACAAAACATACTCACTGATACAAGAAACAAACTGGTGGTTACCACATATGAGAAAGGTAGTCTATTTGTAGACTTTTTGATGCTAGCCATTCAGACTGCTATGAGTTTATACCTCATTATGGTTTTAATTTGCATTCCTCTAATAATTAGCAACGTTGAGCATCTTTTCATGTGCCTGTTGGCCATCTTGTATGTCTTCTTTGGAGATGTGTTTCTTTAGATCTTCTGCCCAATTTTTTTAAATTAGGTTGTTTGTTTTTTTGATATTGATTTGTATGAGCTGTTTGTATATTTTGGAAATTAACCCCTTTTTGGTCACATTGTTCAAATTAATTTTAGAAAATTCTGATTTTAAATATTTTACTCTGACCATTCATTATACTAAGCCAAGTGTATATAACAAAAATTGGGAACATTTAAAATAGCTCAGTATGAACTATTAAGCATACATTTTCCTCTTTCAAAATCTTATCAAACTGCTATTTAAAATAGCCAAGGTCATGAACTTTTAGTAGTGAGAAGAACAAGTACTCATCAGTGTAAGAGCATTATGAATGAAGTTTGGTAATAGACATGACTGGGATTTTAGGGGAAGAAAAATACAGTGCTGTGGGTGCAGTAGGCCTCTCACTGGGAAGAAGGCTGGAGGAGCAGAGCTATGAGGGCAGCTTTCCTTGAGGACTGAGGAGACACTCCAATCATAGGGCTTGGAGCACAGATAGGAGTGGATAGTACAGCAGAAAGAGGATGGTTAGTTAAGAAGTCATTTATAGAAAAATTAGCCTGCTACTTGCTCCTCCTCTACTCTAAAAATGCCGCGCAGCAGATAATCAAGCACTGTTTCTGCATGTCCTATCTAAAACATGGAGCCACTTGTTGGGAGGGAGATTATAGATTTAGTTCAGGTTTTGGTGACCCAGAATAAAGCCTCTATACTTGACATTATGGATTGTGCAGAGCCTACCTTCTGGTTTGCCGTCTCTACACCCTAAATTTAAGCCCACTGGGTGATGGGCACTGCTCACATACATGGACACTTATTGTGTATTACCTCTTAGGAGTGAGGCATATATGGGGAATGGATCTGCTTAACACCTAGAAATTAGCTAATTAATTTCTTTCATCTCAAATATGACAAAAATCCAATATTTAGTTTGAAACTGATCAGGACCCTCCAGGACCTTCCCAGGGACAGAACGCCCTCCTGTGTCCTCCATACCTTATTTGTAGAAAAGCTTTAACCTCTTGGCCTTCCCCAAGTTCCAAAGAGCAAATTGAATCAGAGAAGTGAAAAAATGCAGAAACAGAAACAGTCAAGCAAAACAAAATAATAATAGTTGAGCCATAAAACAAAGTCAAGGACTTTTAGTCCTTGTGTTTAGCCCAAGTGTTTTTTGTTTGTTTGTTTGTTTTTCCTGGGGTTTTATCTTGCTCTTTTGTTTGGAACACATTCTTTGTCTTCTCATTATGTTTGAATATTTCTGTTTGTCTCTATGAAATTAGGCAAAACAATGACCTATCCTGACCTTAAAGGCATAGCCTTGTGTTGGAACGGTCTGCCTGTGCCCAGTGGATTTGATGGGAGAGTTGCATCTGAAGCAAGTGCAGGCTGGGCCCTTTTTGGGGGGAAGTGCCGAAGGCCATTGCCTTAGCAGGGGTGGGGATGGGGGTGAGAACTGGAGCCCAGCACAACCCCAAGCTTCTCCCATGGTGTGTAGGGACTACTGCCTTGCCAGGGGTAGTCTGAAGCCAGGAGGTGGCTAGAGAGGCAGCATGATTTTAGCTGCAGTTTCTCCCAGGGTGTGCAGACAACCACCGCATTGCAGAGGGCAGGAGCCACAGCCTGGTACAGCCTGGGAAGTGCACTGAGGTGGTCTCGGCAGGCTGGAGTGACCATCAGACCCTTTTCAGTCTGCTGCTTTCACACTGGGGTTGGGCGTGAGCCAGTCTGCACATGCACCCTTGAAGAGAAGAGCCTTAGTTTCCCACGGCCCTTCTGTAAGCTCCACTGGTTTGCAAACCGGGGGGCTCATCTTCCTGGTGCCAGACTCCACACTGGGTACCCAGTGTGGGCCTTGAATCTTCACTCCTTAGGGAGAATCACCGAGCTTTTAATACCCCTCCCCTCCTCTGAGTCGCCCCGCCAGGGAATGGGGGCAGCGTGGGTTCTGACTAGATCACTTCTCTTTCCCTCCTACTAGTGTCAGTATGTTTTTTCCTTTATATCCTTGGTTGTAGAAGAACCGTTCTGCTAGTCTTCAGGTCATTCCCGAAGAGAACTGGTGTATATGGAGTTTTGGTGTGTTACTGAAGGGAGAAGAGCTCAAGTTCTTCCTCCTCCACCATCTTGTTCCTGACTTAGCACAACAGATCTTTACAGATCTGACCTGAGGTTTGTGCTCTATGCCACTTTTCACAGTGAACAGACCATGGTAGCTAAAATTTGAACAGCATTATTGGGGAACTGTTATTATTTCACTAAAACATGGTAACTAAAATCTCTGCATATCAGAACGGTGCAATGTGATAACTGCTAGTATATTATAATTTTTAACCTTAAAGAATATTTCAAAATTGCTTTTAAGTTAAATATGGAGAAATATAGAGTAAAAAATGACTGGTACATAGAAAAAAGGGAATATTATATGTAATTCCTTGTGGAGGAAACCCAGCTTGTTTTTATGGTGTATACCTGAGTAAGACACTGTGTCTATGAAAGTTTTGTTTTGGAATGGTGTGACTTTTTTGCTGATGGAGAAAATATGACATAGATAGCTGAGTTTTCTTATGAAATACAGAGTAATGAGATAATAGTAAAATTCTATACGCAGAATTGTCTTCATAATTGGCAAGATGCAGTACAAAATGAAGGTATGGGACCTTGTATTCAAAACTTATTAAGAATTTCAAGACAGAAACAGCATATGCTCCGTCTGAGCATATGACCTGTGAGACTGTACAGATGACATGCCCAGGAAGCCCACCTTGCATATAACAATTTAAGCTGGCATATTGTTAGGTAGCATGTTGGTATATTTTTAGCTAGCTGAGCAATTCATTTTAAACTGGTTGTCTTGCTATGATTATTTATACTACACTTTTTCACTCTCAAAATTTTCCTATGTAGGTTCTGAAATTCCATAGTCACTCTGGTTATAAGTAAATATGTTGAAGAGGACATACTCTTGAAAAAATGAATGGTTTATAATTTTTGAATAATGGGTACTGATATGGACGGTTCATAGGTATTATGCTCTCTTATAAAGATTAATAAGACTTTTCTGGTCTCAATAAATCTGATATATAGGAAAGACAACTGGAAAGGGGAAATGGGGTAAAGGGGAAAGGGAACATCTCTTGGGTTACAGCCAGAGCTCACTCTGGAGGATGGGAAAAGGAGCCTCAATGATCAAATTGTAAAGAATATAATGCCCTCTTCAATTTCCAGCTCCCAATTTCTTTCTCATAAGCCAAGACAGATTAAAATTGTGGATAAGTGATGAATAATAAATAAGTAGCTTTCTATCTATAGCATATATCTATATAAGTATTATATATTGAGAGAGATAAAATATATTATGTATGTATATATGTATCTATAGATATATAAAAGACATTGTAGCTATACATTATATGTAATTGATATATAGATATAGATTTGGATAGGTTATATATTATATATCCTATATTATATATTATATATAGATAGAGCTATGTTATTTGTGTATATGTGCATTGTATATAATATATGTGTTTACATATTTGTGTGCATGTGTATATTTCACTACACAAAGTTATCTGTTTCATTATTTTCTTTGTTCTAAAAAGTATTTCTTAGGATTGCTACATAATATTTAATTTTTAAAAAGTTCTGCTTTTCTAAATTCCCCTAGATTAACCTAAAAAAAAAAAAAAAATAGGGACATGAACCTGCTTCTATTATTTCTTTCTACAACCACACGGTGGCAGTAAAGGATAAGAGTAAATGCATAGAGCCCCTGAAGTATATAAAGGAAAAATCGAAACCTCTAAGCACTGTAAATAACAAGTTATATAACAACAAGTTATATAACAAATATAAATAACAAGTTCACAATTAAGAGCGGTCTTATGGTATAAAATAATTTATATTATATGGTTTTACAAAATATTAACTATTGAGATTCAAAGGTTTTTTTTTAATGAAGTATAATCGAGTCACAATATATACTAGCTGCAGGTGTACAGCCCAGTGATTCTGTTATTTTATTATTATTATTATTTTCTGATTGCATTCCATTATAGGTTATTACACGTTATTGCATCTAGTTCCCTGTTCTGTACTGTAAATCCTTGTATCAATTTTATGTACAGTAGTTTGCATCTGTTAATTCCCTACTCTAATTTGTCCCTCCCTTTCCCTTCTCTTTCGTAATCCTAAGTTTGTTTTCTATGCCTGTGAGTCTGTGTCTGTCTTGTATATACATTCATTTGCATTATTTTTTAGATTCCACGTATAAGAGATATCACAGAGTATTTGTCTTTGTGTGACTTACTTCACTAAGTTTAATATTCTCTAGGTCCACCTGTGTTGCTGCAAAAGTCAATATTTCATTCATTTTTAATGGCTGAGTAATATTCCATTGCATACATATATATCACATCTCCTTAAGCCAATCATCTGTTGATGGGCACGTGGGTTGCTTCCATGTCTTGGTTCTTGTAAAATTTCTTGGTATCTTTAATTCTAATGGGTCAATAGCATAACTATCAGTGGTAACCATGTTGGCCCTACAACTCACTTTATCCATACATTTGGACTTGTACTGTAAAAATGGTTCCCAGATTCTTAGCCATCCATTCCATTATTTTCAACTCTTCTCTACATACAAATGGATTTTCCTCCACTTATTATTATTGTAGTCATGAACATTAAGACTCTCCATATATAGAGAGAGAGATCTCTATACATGTGTACATATATAATATATGTTATATATATTATATAAATTTTCTCTTCTTATTTGGGGTGCCTTTAAATATAACTTTTAAAATGCATTTTTTTCTTTCCATATGGTGTATTCTTTAGATGCCAAACTCTGGGGCTTCCACCCAGAATTCAGGAACTTCTGGCCCCTGCCAGCTGTTGAAATTACAGCTGCCCTACACTATAAATTTGGTGATAGGATAATAGCGCTGATGTCTGACCACTGAAAAATTCAAATCTGAAAAAGTCCACCCTTCAGCTACTGGGAAAAATGGTCTCTAACTATTTTCTGCCTTTAAATGCATGTACAATATATTTAATTGGTAGTAAAAGAATGAATATACAAACAGACAAAGCGCAAACCATATATACAGATAGAACTCTAAACCACAACTTTCAGAAACCTGCCCAGGAACCGAACTCTTTATCTACAGTAAACAGCTCAGAAAGTCTTTCAACTATAAGTCAGATTTGCAGGAAGCCAGACTGCTATCCCTACTGACAATCAGGAAGCTGAATGATAACTTCTGTGACAATCAGGCTAAATGGCCATGACCTGCTTAATAACTGAAAGCTTTTCTCATTTTTCCCCATTCCCAATCTTGGACTAAGAAAGAAAATCAATCATGCACTGCTAACCCATCACATAGGATGCTCTGCTTCTGCTTAGCCTTCCTCTGGCTCTCCTGTGCCAACAGCCTCCAATCAGGATACATCTGAACCTTCCCTTTTCTCTACTTCTACAAAGCTAGAGTAATCAAAGCTGTTTGGTACCAGCACAAAAACAGACCCATAGATCAATGGAACAGGATAGAGAGCCCAGAAATAAACCCATATTTACATGTTCAGCTAATTTATGATAGAGAAGCCAAGAATTTACAGTGTGGAAAAGACAGTCTCATCAATGACTCGTGCTGGGGAAACTGAAAGGCTAAATGCAAAAGAGTGAATGGACCACTTTCTTACACCGTATATAAAATAAACTCAAAGAGATTAAAGGCTTAAATATAAGACCTGAAACCATAAAATTCCTAGAAGAACCCTAGAATATTACTCAGCCATAAAAAAGAAGGAAATCTTGCTATCTTGCTATTTGGGACAACATGATGATTTTTGAAGGTATTATTGTTAGTAAAATAAGTCAGACAGAGAAAGATAAATACTGCAGATTTTCATTTATATGCAGAATCCAAAAACCAAAAAAAAAGAATAAATAAAACAAAACATACTCACTGATACAAGAAACAAACTGGTGGTTACCACATATGAGAAAGGTAGTCTATTTGTAGACTTTTTGATGCTAGCCATTCAGACTGCTATGAGTTTATACCTCATTATGGTTTTAATTTGCATTCCTCTAATAATTAGCAACGTTGAGCATCTTTTCATGTGCCTGTTGGCCATCTTGTATGTCTTCTTTGGAGATGTGTTTCTTTAGATCTTCTGCCCAATTTTTTTAAATTAGGTTGTTTGTTTTTTTGATATTGATTTGTATGAGCTGTTTGTATATTTTGGAAATTAACCCCTTTTTGGTCACATTGTTCAAATTAATTTTAGAAAATTCTGATTTTAAATATTTTACTCTGACCATTCATTATACTAAGCCAAGTGTATATAACAAAAATTGGGAACATTTAAAATAGCTCAGTATGAACTATTAAGCATACATTTTCCTCTTTCAAAATCTTATCAAACTGCTATTTAAAATAGCCAAGGTCATGAACTTTTAGTAGTGAGAAGAACAAGTACTCATCAGTGTAAGAGCATTATGAATGAAGTTTGGTAATAGACATGACTGGGATTTTAGGGGAAGAAAAATACAGTGCTGTGGGTGCAGTAGGCCTCTCACTGGGAAGAAGGCTGGAGGAGCAGAGCTATGAGGGCAGCTTTCCTTGAGGACTGAGGAGACACTCCAATCATAGGGCTTGGAGCACAGATAGGAGTGGATAGTACAGCAGAAAGAGGATGGTTAGTTAAGAAGTCATTTATAGAAAAATTAGCCTGCTACTTGCTCCTCCTCTACTCTAAAAATGCCGCGCAGCAGATAATCAAGCACTGTTTCTGCATGTCCTATCTAAAACATGGAGCCACTTGTTGGGAGGGAGATTATAGATTTAGTTCAGGTTTTGGTGACCCAGAATAAAGCCTCTATACTTGACATTATGGATTGTGCAGAGCCTACCTTCTGGTTTGCCGTCTCTACACCCTAAATTTAAGCCCACTGGGTGATGGGCACTGCTCACATACATGGACACTTATTGTGTATTACCTCTTAGGAGTGAGGCATATATGGGGAATGGATCTGCTTAACACCTAGAAATTAGCTAATTAATTTCTTTCATCTCAAATATGACAAAAATCCAATATTTAGTTTGAAACTGATCAGGACCCTCCAGGACCTTCCCAGGGACAGAACGCCCTCCTGTGTCCTCCATACCTTATTTGTAGAAAAGCTTTAACCTCTTGGCCTTCCCCAAGTTCCAAAGAGCAAATTGAATCAGAGAAGTGAAAAAATGCAGAAACAGAAACAGTCAAGCAAAACAAAATAATAATAGTTGAGCCATAAAACAAAGTCAAGGACTTTTAGTCCTTGTGTTTAGCCCAAGTGTTTTTTGTTTGTTTGTTTGTTTTTCCTGGGGTTTTATCTTGCTCTTTTGTTTGGAACACATTCTTTGTCTTCTCATTATGTTTGAATATTTCTGTTTGTCTCTATGAAATTAGGCAAAACAATGACCTATCCTGACCTTAAAGGCATAGCCTTGTGTTGGAACGGTCTGCCTGTGCCCAGTGGATTTGATGGGAGAGTTGCATCTGAAGCAAGTGCAGGCTGGGCCATTTTTGGGGGGAAGTGCCGAAGGCCATTGCCTTAGCAGGGGTGGGGATGGGGGTGAGAACTGGAGCCCAGCACAACCCCAAGCTTCTCCCATGGTGTGTAGGGACTACTGCCTTGCCAGGGGTAGTCTGAAGCCAGGAGGTGGCTAGAGAGGCAGCATGATTTTAGCTGCAGTTTCTCCCAGGGTGTGCAGACAACCACCGCATTGCAGAGGGCAGGAGCCACAGCCTGGTACAGCCTGGGAAGTGCACTGAGGTGGTCTCGGCAGGCTGGAGAGACCATCAGACCCTTTTCAGTCTGCTGCTTTCACACTGGGGTTGGGAGTGAGCAAGTCTGCACATGCACCCTTGAAGAGAAGAGCCTTAGTTTCCCACGGCCCTTCTGTAAGCTCCACTGGTTTGCAAACCGGGGGGCTCATCTTCCTGGTGCCAGACTCCACACTGGGTACCCAGTGTGGGCCTTGAATCTTCACTCCTTAGGGAGAATCCCCGAGCTTTTAATACCCCTCCCCTCCTCTGAGTCGCCCCGCCAGGGAATGGGGGCAGCGTGGGTTCTGACTAGATCACTTCTCTTTCCCTCCTACTAGTGTCAGTATGTTTTTTCCTTTATATCCTTGGTTGTAGAAGAACCGTTCTGCTAGTCTTCAGGTCATTCCCGAAGAGAACTGGTGTATATGGAGTTTTGGTGTGTTACTGAAGGGAGAAGAGCTCAAGTTCTTCCTCCTCCACCATCTTGTTCCTGACTTAGCACAACAGATCTTTACAGATCTGACCTGAGGTTTGTGCTCTATGCCACTTTTCACAGTGAACAGACCATGGTAGCTAAAATTTGAACAGCATTATTGGGGAACTGTTATTATTTCACTAAAACATGGTAACTAAAATCTCTGCATATCAGAACGGTGCAATGTGATAACTGCTAGTATATTATAATTTTTAACCTTAAAGAATATTTCAAAATTGCTTTTAAGTTAAATATGGAGAAATATAGAGTAAAAAATGACTGGTACATAGAAAAAAGGGAATATTATATGTAATTCCTTGTGGAGGAAACCCAGCTTGTTTTTATGGTGTATACCTGAGTAAGACACTGTGTCTATGAAAGTTTTGTTTTGGAATGGTGTGACTTTTTTGCTGATGGAGAAAATATGACATAGATAGCTGAGTTTTCTTATGAAATACAGAGTAATGAGATAATAGTAAAATTCTATACGCAGAATTGTCTTCATAATTGGCAAGATGCAGTACAAAATGAAGGTATGGGACCTTGTATTCAAAACTTATTAAGAATTTCAAGACAGAAACAGCATATGCTCCGTCTGAGCATATGACCTGTGAGACTGTACAGATGACATGCCCAGGAAGCCCACCTTGCATATAACAATTTAAGCTGGCATATTGTTAGGTAGCATGTTGGTATATTTTTAGCTAGCTGAGCAATTCATTTTAAACTGGTTGTCTTGCTATGATTATTTATACTACACTTTTTCACTCTCAAAATTTTCCTATGTAGGTTCTGAAATTCCATAGTCACTCTGGTTATAAGTAAATATGTTGAAGAGGACATACTCTTGAAAAAATGAATGGTTTATAATTTTTGAATAATGGGTACTGATATGGACGGTTCATAGGTATTATGCTCTCTTATAAAGATTAATAAGACTTTTCTGGTCTCAATAAATCTGATATATAGGAAAGACAACTGGAAAGGGGAAATGGGGTAAAGGGGAAAGGGAACATCTCTTGGGTTACAGCCAGAGCTCACTCTGGAGGATGGGAAAAGGAGCCTCAATGATCAAATTGTAAAGAATATAATGCCCTCTTCAATTTCCAGCTCCCAATTTCTTTCTCATAAGCCAAGACAGATTAAAATTGTGGATAAGTGATGAATAATAAATAAGTAGCTTTCTATCTATAGCATATATCTATATAAGTATTATATATTGAGAGAGATAAAATATATTATGTATGTATATATGTATCTATAGATATATAAAAGACATTGTAGCTATACATTATATGTAATTGATATATAGATATAGATTTGGATAGGTTATATATTATATATCCTATATTATATATTATATATAGATAGAGCTATGTTATTTGTGTATATGTGCATTGTATATAATATATGTGTTTACATATTTGTGTGCATGTGTATATTTCACTACACAAAGTTATCTGTTTCATTATTTTCTTTGTTCTAAAAAGTATTTCTTAGGATTGCTACATAATATTTAATTTTTAAAAAGTTCTGCTTTTCTAAATTCCCCTAGATTAACCTAAAAAAAAAAAAAAAAAGGGACATGAACCTGTTTCTATTATTTCTTTCTACAACCACACGGTGGCAGTAAAGGATAAGAGTAAATGCATAGAGCCCCTGAAGTATATAAAGGAAAAATCGAAACCTCTAAGCACTGTAAATAACAAGTTATATAACAACAAGTTATATAACAAATATAAATAACAAGTTCACAATTAAGAGCGGTCTTATGGTATAAAATAATTTATATTATATGGTTTTACAAAATATTAACTATTGAGATTCAAAGGTTTTTTTTTAATGAAGTATAATCGAGTCACAATATATACTAGCTGCAGGTGTACAGCCCAGTGATTCTGTTATTTTATTATTATTATTATTTTCTGATTGCATTCCATTATAGGTTATTACACGTTATTGCATCTAGTTCCCTGTTCTGTACTGTAAATCCTTGTATCAATTTTATGTACAGTAGTTTGCATCTGTTAATTCCCTACTCTAATTTGTCCCTCCCTTTCCCTTCTCTTTCGTAATCCTAAGTTTGTTTTCTATGCCTGTGAGTCTGTGTCTGTCTTGTATATACATTCATTTGCATTATTTTTTAGATTCCACGTATAAGAGATATCACAGAGTATTTGTCTTTGTGTGACTTACTTCACTAAGTTTAATATTCTCTAGGTCCACCTGTGTTGCTGCAAAAGTCAATATTTCATTCATTTTTAATGGCTGAGTAATATTCCATTGCATACATATATATCACATCTCCTTAAGCCAATCATCTGTTGATGGGCACGTGGGTTGCTTCCATGTCTTGGTTCTTGTAAAATTTCTTGGTATCTTTAATTCTAATGGGTCAATAGCATAACTATCAGTGGTAACCATGTTGGCCCTACAACTCACTTTATCCATACATTTGGACTTGTACTGTAAAAATGGTTCCCAGATTCTTAGCCATCCATTCCATTATTTTCAACTCTTCTCTACATACAAATGGATTTTCCTCCACTTATTATTATTGTAGTCATGAACATTAAGACTCTCCATATATAGAGAGAGAGATCTCTATACATGTGTACATATATAATATATGTTATATATATTATATAAATTTTCTCTTCTTATTTGGGGTGCCTTTAAATATAACTTTTAAAATGCATTTTTTTCTTTCCATATGGTGTATTCTTTAGATGCCAAACTCTGGGGCTTCCACCCAGAATTCAGGAACTTCTGGCCCCTGCCAGCTGTTGAAATTACAGCTGCCCTACACTATAAATTTGGTGATAGGATAATAGCGCTGATGTCTGACCACTGAAAAATTCAAATCTGAAAAAGTCCACCCTTCAGCTACTGGGAAAAATGGTCTCTAACTATTTTCTGCCTTTAAATGCATGTACAATATATTTAATTGGTAGTAAAAGAATGAATATACAAACAGACAAAGCGCAAACCATATATACAGATAGAACTCTAAACCACAACTTTCAGAAACCTGCCCAGGAACCGAGCTCTTTATCTACAGTAAACAGCTCAGAAAGTCTTTCATCTATAAGTCAGATTTGCAGGAAGCCAGACTGCTATCCCTACTGACAATCAGGAAGCTGAATGATAACTTCTGTGACAATCAGGCTAAATGGCCATGACCTGCTTAATAACTGAAAGCTTTTCTCATTTTTCCCCATTCCCAATCTTGGACTAAGAAAGAAAATCAATCATGCACTGCTAACCCATCACATAGGATGCTCTGCTTCTGCTTAGCCTTCCTCTGGCTCTCCTGTGCCAACAGCCTCCAATCAGGATACATCTGAACCTTCCCTTTTCTCTACTTCTACAAAGCTAGAGTAATCAAAGCTGTTTGGTACCAGCACAAAAACAGACCCATAGATCAATGGAACAGGATAGAGAGCCCAGAAATAAACCCATATTTACATGTTCAGCTAATTTATGATAGAGAAGCCAAGAATTTACAGTGTGGAAAAGACAGTCTCATCAATGACTCGTGCTGGGGAAACTGAAAGGCTAAATGCAAAAGAGTGAATGGACCACTTTCTTACACCGTATATAAAATAAACTCAAAGAGATTAAAGGCTTAAATATAAGACCTGAAACCATAAAATTCCTAGAAGAAAACATAGGCAGTACACTCTTTATATTGATCTTACCTATTTTTTTTTTTTTTTGGATCTGTCTCTCAGGCAAGAGAAACGAAAGCAAAAATAAACAAATGGGACCACATCAAACTAAAAAGCTTTTGAACAGTGAAGAAAACCATTGACAAAACAAAAAGACAACCTACTAAATGGGAGAAAATATTTGCAAATCATATTACTGGTAAGGAGTTAATATCCAGAATATACAAATAACTCACAAAACTCAATATCAAAAAAAAATTCTGATTTAAGGCAAAAAGACAACACTCAGAATGGGAGAAAATATTTGCAAACGAAGCAACTGGATTAATCTCTAAAATATACAAGCAGCTCATGCAGCTCAATATCCAAAAAACAAACAACCCAATCCAAATATAGGCAGAAGACCTAAACAGACTTTTCTCCAAAGAATATATACAGATGGCCAACAAACACATGAAAGGATGCTCAACATCACAAACCATTAGAGAAATGCAAATCAAAATCATAATGAGGTATCACCTCACACTGAAGATGTGACACATATATACAGTGGAATATTACTCAGCCATAAAAAGAAAAGAAATTGACCTATTTGTAGTGAAATAAGTCAGAAAGAGAAGAACAAATACCATATGCTAACACATATATATGGAATATGAAAAAAAGAGGTTCTGAAGAACCTAGGGGCAGGACAGGAATCAAGATGCAGACCTAGAGAATGGACTTGAGGACATGTGGAGGGGGAAGGGTAAGCTGGGATGAAGTGAGAGAGTGGCATGGACATATATGCACTACCAAATGTAAAATAGATAGCTAGTGGGAAGCAGCTGCATAGCACAGGGAGATCAGCTCGGTGCTTTGTGACCACCTAGAGGGGTGGGATAGGGAGGGTGGGAGGGAGATGCAAGAAGGAGGAGATATGGGGATATATGTATATGTATAGCTGATTCACTTTATGATACAGCAGAATCTAACACACCATTGTAAAGCAATTATACTCCAATAAAGATGTTTAAAAAAATAAATAAATTTTAAAAACGTAGCAGAGGAATTGAACAGACATTTTACCAAGGAAGACATACAGATGGCCAATAGACTTATGGAAAGATGCTCAATATCACTAATCATCCGGGAAATGCGAGTCAAAACCATAGTGAGATATTCCCTCAAACCTTGTAGAACAGCGATTGTCAAAAAGATAAAAAATAACGAGTATTGGCAAGGATGTGGAGAAAAAAGAACACTTGTGCACTGTCAGTGTAAATGTAAATTTGTGCAGCCACTAAGGAAATCATATGAAGATTCCTCAAAAAATTAAAAATAAGGGTTGGGATGAATTGCGAGGTTTGGATTGACATATATACACTGATATGTATAAAATAGATAACTATTAAGAACCTGCTCTATAGCACAGGGACCTCTACCTCACTTCACTGTACAGTAGAAACTAAAACGACATTGTTAAACAACTCTACCCCAATAAAAAAAAAAATTAAAATAGAAATACCATACGATTCAGCAATTCCACTCCTGGGTATTTATCCAAAGAACACAAAAACACTAATTTGAAAGGATTTATGCACCTCTATGTTCATTGCAGCATTATTTGCAATAGCCAAGATATGAAAGCAACCTAAATGTCCATTGATGGAGGAATAGATAGTGGCGCAGTGGTTGCGAGTCCGCCTGCCGATGCAGGGGACGCGGGTTCGAGCCCCGGTCCGGGAAGATCCCACATGCCGCGGAGCGGCTAGGCCCGTGAGCCATGGCCGCTGAGCCTGCGCGTCCGGAGCCTGTGCTCGGCAACGGGAGAAACCACAACAGTGACAGGCCCGCGTACCGCAAAGTGGTCTCGGCAGGCTGGAGAGACCATCAGACCCTTTTCAGTCTGCTGCTTTCACACTGGGGTTGGGAGTGAGCAAGTCTGCACATGCACCCTTGAAGAGAAGAGCCTTAGTTTCCCACGGCCCTTCTGTAAGCTCCACTGGTTTGCAAACCGGGGGGCTCATCTTCCTGGTGCCAGACTCCAGGGCTGGGTACCCAGTGTGGGCCTTGTTTGAGACTCTGCTATTGTATTCTCTTGTATGTATGTTTTTCTTTGGACTCTAAACAAGCAATGTCCACAGTAGTAGGATTAATGAGCAATTATTTTGTAGGTGGGTCATCAAGGGTAATAGTGAGAAAAGGCATTTCTAATCCTAATCCTTGATTTCCAGACCACTGAGGCTGGGCTATTAATGAATGTTACATGCCAACGGATATACAACCTGGTCAGCTAGAACACTTTACTGTGTTTGAAGCTGGGCACTGTACAAAGAAATGAATAGAAATTTGTCTCTCCTCCAGGTGTGTACACGATAAATGCTGATCACAATTTTCAAGACCCTGATGTAGGATAATCATAAACATGCATGGTCAGAAATTGTTTAATGATTACTGAAACATGTTTAACTCTATGTTATGATCCCAGACTGCTCTACATATACTGAGAAAACCTGTCTTAGATGTCTGGAAAGGAAACATTTCTTCTCAGTCTGGGAAACTACCTAAAACTTAATTATTACTAATTCTACATGTCCTTCAGAATAAAAACAATTATTAACTAATTCTGTAATGCATGCATTTAATTATTTTATTGCAATGCATGTATTCAATTTTTTTTAAATGTTAAGGCACAATGAAATTGGAACTCCAGAAACGTTTAAGGTTCGATTTAAGACATATAAAGGTGAAAAAATAGAAGAGAAGAAGCGAAAAATAAGTAATATTTTACTATATTTCTAAACTGTATTTCAAAATCTACTGGAAATGTCTTCTATGAACTAGCACCCTATTGCTACATTGTGACCTATTTCAGCCTCAGCGATATTAAGTAATTAGGCAAGATCAACAGCATATAATTAGAAGTGACAGGGTAATCAAATCAACACTGGATTATTTTCTGTTTTATGAATGATGGGAAGTTTTCCAGGTATGTATGTTTTTCAATAGCAAAATATTAAAACTATTTTCAAAGTGTCATGAAAAAAATCAAAAACATACTATATTTCAGCAATTATGATGGAATCGTAGAGATGCATCTAGAATAAACTCAGTCTGATTCCATAGCACTCAGTTGTACAGATTGCATCTTTGGACATAGGATTAGCTGGGCCAGAGTCAGCTGAAACCTCCAGGGATTTTTCACCGGGTTAAGTGTTGCTCTCACAAAAGTGCCTTCGCTAAAGTGCCAAGACCACTTTCACTGCACTTACTTGTTCTTTACAACCTTCCTTTAGGTAGTGACCTAAATTTACCTGGTTGGGCTTTTGAAAACCATGTGATGTGCTTGCAAAATCAACATAAAAAAGAGTCTCGGGCTTCCCTGGTGGCGCAGTGGTTGAGTCCGCCTGCCGATGCGGGGGACGCGGGTTCGTGCCCCGGTCCGGGAAGATCCCACATGCCGCGGAGCGGCTGGGCCCGTGAGCCATGGCCGCTGAGCCTGCGCGTCTGGAGCCTGTGCTCCGCAACGGGAGAGGCCACAGCAGTGAGAGGCCCGCGCACCGCCAAAAAAAAAAAAAAAAAAAGAGTCTCTAAGATCTAGGGTTTTCAACAAGGTGTAGGAATATAAGATAAAGATGATGGTGATGGTGACAACTCATGATAAAGTCACCACTTTCAGTTTCATGCAACACCCATCAAAGAAGAGTTAGTGCCTTACCCAAATTTATTAATTTACTCATTAAGTAAAAATACGTACTTATTATGGGCCAATAACTGGGACAAATATTAAAATAAATTAATGGAACAAAATTATTTTGTTACTTTTTTTTCCCTACTTTGTGTTTCTCAGTGAATCTTTTAAAGGATACTGTTTATTTATGTTTTAATTCACTCTTCATTTGTTTATGAAAAGTAATGCTTTAAGAGCCATTCTTGAAAGTTCTGGCAATAATCAAGTAGTTTAGTTCACAAAACTACTTGTGTGTTATGTAAAATAACATTAATTACTAAATCATATTTTATAAATAGAATATTATTTAATTACTTCCTAAAGAGATAAGAACTACATTGCAGGTGATTAAACTATGCTTTTTTTATTTTGGGGATATATAAACACATTGCATGCAATAATATATACCCCATGTTGGAAGATTAATTTTTATACAAAAAAATAAGTACCAAAAAGATAAGAGATAAAGAAAATGATAGAAATAATGATGTATGTTCATATGGACCTGGTCCAGAAGAAACTGTTTTATACAACTATTGAATAGATAAAAACAGGATTAGGAGTAGAAATGCCTTTTCTCACTATTAGCCTTGATGATCCACCTACAAACTATTGAATAGACTGTAATCCAAATACACACTGCCCAGTTTTATAATTATTATAGCACAAGAATTATTTGCATATCAATTCTTGGGGAATTATAATATTTTTTCATAAGAACAATACCACAAATAATCATCAGTTTCACTGGATAGTCCATGAAATCTTTTGAAGTATCAAACAAACAAAGTAAAATTTATACAGTACATTGCCAGGAGAACGGTTTGAAAAAATGCCATTGCTTACAGTACTGAAGTTTGATGAGCAGTGTTATAAACATTTCTAGGAGCATGAAATTAAGTTTACATAGACACACTTAACATCAGGGGTATGATTTAGAATCCGCACATAAGCTAAAGCCGTTGTTTCAGGAAGTGAGCAATATAATAGTCAAAAGTCTAAATGAGAATCTAGCAGATATCTCAGCACTTGGGCGGGGCTGGCTATGAATTAGGTAGGCTAATTCATAATTAGCTAGTTCTGAGGTCTTAGCTACAGGGAAAAACAAAAAAACAAAAAAAAAACTCCAAATCTAACCCAAAAGGACAATGCCAAACCATTAAGTGCCAACCAAAACACTGACTTGTAAGTTAAGATTCTTACTAAGCTTAACACAGCTCCTAAGGCTGATGTCCTCTGAATTAAAATTAAAATAGTGTATAAATCTAATACACCATCTTGGTCACATCCAGTTTTTGATGATTAAGAATAAAGCTGCTATAAATATCCATGTGCAACTGGGAGTGGGTAAGTTTTCAAATTAGTTGGGAAAATACCTAGAAGCACATATGTTGGATCATAGGGTACGACTATCTTTAACATTATAAAAATTGCCAAATTGTTTTCCGCAGTGGCTGACTCTGAATTTCCACCAGCAAATTAATGAGTTTCTGTTATTTTGAGTTTTTACCAACATTGCAAACAGGCCAGTTTTATGATTTGCATATTGTTAGTTTTGTATTTAGTCATTCCAATAGGTATGTAGTGGTATCTCGTTACTGTTTTAATTTTCAACTCCCTGATAAACAATATTGAGCATATTTATATGTGCTTATTTGTCATCTGTATATATTCTTTGGTGAAGTCTATTAAGACTTCTCACACATTTTTCTTTAAATTGCATTGTTTACTTGCTTATTGTTAAGTTTTGAGTTCTGTATATATTTTGGGTGCAAGAGCTTTATCAGATATGCGTTTTGTAAATATGTTTTCCAAATCTGTGGTTTGTCTTCATTATCTTAATAGTTTATTTCACAGAGCAGGTTTTTTTGTCTTTGTTTTTTGGTTTTGTTTTAGTAGTTCCAATTTATCAATTTTTTTCTTTAATGGATCTTGTTTTTGGTGCGGATCTAAAAAATTCATTGCCAAACCTAAGGTTATATAGCTTTTCTTCTATGTTTTTTTCTAGCACTTTTATCATTTTGCATTTACATTTAATTTGATAATCCATTTTGAGTTAAATTTTGTGAAAAGTGTAAGATTTTTTTGTTTGTTTTGCATATGTGTCCGATTGCTCCAGAATTATTTGTTGAAATTCCATTCTTCCTCCATTGATTTCTTTACTCCTTCATCAAAGATCATTTGAGGGCCTTCTCTGGGGCTTCCCTGGTGGCGCAGTGGTTGAGAGTCCGCCTGCCGATGCAGGGGACGCGGGTTCGTGCCCCGGTCCGGGAAGATCCCACATGCCGCCGAGCGGCTGGGCCCGTGAGCCATGGCCGCTGAGCCTGCGCGTCCGGAGCCTGTGCTCCGCAGCGGGAGAGGCCACAACAGTGAGAGGCCGGCGTACTAAAAAAAAAAAAAAGATCATTTGACTATAAGGCTGTGGGGTTTTTTTTATGGCCTATCTATCTGTTCCATTGATCTGTCTGTTCTTTCACCAACACCACATTGTCTTGATTACTGTAGCTTTACAGTAAGTCTTGATATCACGTATTATAAGTCTTCCAACTTTGTTCTTCACAATTGTGTTGGTTCTTCTAAGTCTTTTGTCTTTCCACATAAACTTTAGAAAGAGTTTGTCAATATCTACAAAGTAGGTTCCTTGGATTTTGATTGGGATTGTGTTTAATTTATGGATAAATTGGGACAAACTGACATCTTAATATTGAATCTTCCAATTTATGACCATGGAATATCACTCTTCTTTTTTAGATATTCTTTACTTATTTTATTACCTTTTTATTGTTTTCCACTTAATTTCCTATATGTATTTTTTTAGATTTATGACTAAGTGTTTCATATTTTTGTGCTGTTATTAGTTGTATATATTGTAAGACTTCAAATTCTATTATTTATTACTAGTAAATAGGAAAGTAATTAACTTCTGCCTATTAATCTTATATCTTGTAACTTTGATATACTCACTTATTAGTTCACAATATAGATGTTGAAGGTAGAGATTACATGATTTGCCACTGGGTTTGTTGTTATAAGAGAAAGAAGTGTCACAGCTTTTGATTTGGGTAAATGCACTCAGTGATTAGCACAATGTAATAGAGAGACAGAGGGGAGGCTTAGGGAGTTTGATTTGGGAAATGCAATATTGAATTACCCATCACTCGTCAAGTGGAGATGCCAGGTAGCCAGCTGAATACACAAATCTGGAGTTCATGGAAGAAATCTGGCTTGGGGACACACACTTGGTCTTAATTATCATGTGTATATATTCTTAGACTATGGGATTGAATGAAAAAACTTAGGTAATAAAGGTAGTTATAAAAAAGAATATGTTCATGGACTGAGGCCTGAAACATGTCAAAATTCAAAGGTCTGGAAGATGAGAAGAATTCAGCAGGGAGGTGAAAATGAGTTTCCAAATACATAAATGCAGAACCAAAAGAGAGTATGACCCTTAGAGATAAGTTAAAGACATTATTTCCATAAAAAGGGTAACCAGCTACATCTAGTGCAGCTGATAACTCATTCATATAGGCTCTGAGAAATGACCACTGAACTGGCAACATGGATGTCATCAGTTGTCCTAAGAGCTATTTCACTGGAGCAATGGGGAAGTAAATTGCCTGTTTGAAGAGGGCCCAAGAAAAAACAAAAATATACAAAATGAGTACAGTTTGCATTAACAACTCTTCAAGAAAGTTTTGCTATAAAGGGAAGTAGACAGGTGAGGTAAATTGATTATTTCTAAAGAAGGAAGATAATTTAGTTTGTATATGTTGATGGAAATAATCTAGTAATTTAATCATGCAAGAGAAAGAGGGAACATTTATAGAGGAACATCTTTGAAAATTAACACATGGTTGGATCGAGTGCATGATTATAGGTGACTGTCAACAAGGGTAGCACCAACACAAATTCACATAACAGCAGTGAAGGCAGAGCAGACAGTTAGAGGGGCAGCGCAGTAAGCTGATGTTGGTTATGGTCTTTGTGAATACATTAAACAAAGGATCTTGTACACATGGTCGTAATGTCATTTCCCAGAGACACCTAAAAGGAAATCTAAATTATATTTTATGCTGACAATTGAATTATACAACAATACCTCTGCTTGCATGTGTGAGTTTAAAACCACAATGTGTTACTTAACACTTAGAAATAAGCCATCAATAAAGATATTCACTATTAATTAGGTCATAGTTCAATATGTAAGAAATCTATACAAGTTTATGAAAAAATAAGCTCTAAAGGAATATATATATATATATATATATGTATACACACATGCAGAGAAAAGAAACCGACCTTGGTTAGTAAAATTATGAAAAAATATCCGCCCTCGCAATAGTAAAAGAAACGCAAGTAAAGAAAATGCGAGGGGCTTCCCTGGTGGCGCAGTCTGGGCCCGTGAGCCATGGCCACTGAGCCTGCGCGTCCGGAGCCTGTGCTCCGCAACGGGAGAGGCCACAACAGTGACAGGCCCGCGTACCGCAAAAAAAAAAAAAAAGAAAAAGGAAAAAAAAAAAAAGAAAATGCGAAAAGTGAATCAACAAACAAAATTTAACTCACAAGTTCAGGCATTATTAAGATGTGCATTCAAAACCACTGGACTTTTTTAAGAATTTAATTTAGAAATAAATATGAAAAATATTACGTACAATTTTAATTAAAGTAATAGAATACAAACATAGCACAAGGCGTTATGACAAGTTTGTTAACAGCTGAGCTGGAATCTCATCCAATTATAAACAAGGATTATTTAAAGATGGTAGAATGAGTGACTATTTTTGTTCCATTTTTTGAATTTTTCAGATTTTTATAAAATTAGCATTTTTTAATGATCAGAAAGTAATTAATAAAAGATTCAAAATTTAGTCATTACATTGATAATACAATATTATGAATTGCAATCTGAATCTCTAATGATAGGGGAATGGTGCCTTATGGTTTGAACACTTCATGTTTGGTGATACGTCATAAGAATTATTTAAAAATAGGGAACTAGTCAAAGTATAATTCTAGGAAATAAAACGATCGTCTCTGGTATATTACTATGCTCACATTCATGTCAGTTAGTACTGAAGAGAGAGAGAGACAGAGACAAAGAGAGAGAGCAGAAGAGTGTCTTAATGAAGACAGGAGCCTTGTTTATCTGGTGTATTGTGCAGGCTCAATGCCTGGGCCTAGGTTAGTGTCTGGCACAAAGTAGACACCAATATCTATTTGTGAAAAGAATGTATGCATGCAAAGATGAATATATTTAGACTCAAGTAAATATACTAAAATACTATACACATTAATGTTGACTTTGGGTAGTGGAAAAATAGGTGGTAGATGATTTTTGGAAAAAATGTTTTACATTTTTATATATATTACCTAACATTTCTACAATAATTATGCAGTATATATCTTATTTCTTATCCTGATCTAAACTACCGCAAAGAAAACATCAAATACATGTCAATGTGACTTTAGGCGGATAAAGAAAAGATAAATTGAAGATAACATTTTTATTCTCATCAAAAAATATTTTACTTTGTTGGAAATCATAGTGGAACAGCTGTTCTGCTTAAAATTAAATAAAAAATATCCTTAGTTCAGTAGCAACTTCTTATACAATATCACTGTGAAAATCACTGCTGATGGTTAATTATTGTCAGAGTTGAAATTAGTATTCCAGCTACCGACTCTTTAAAGAGACCTTAGTGCCAGAGAAAAGAAGCAGCAGATGTTCAGATGGCTGCAATTTGGTCCTCAGCAAAGGTTATAATCAGGTTCATAATATAAGCCTCGATGAAGAAGCAGCGTACTCTAGAAGAAAAGTACATTGGGAAAAAACTCATAAAAATGAGCTCAAAATTAGTCTTCATCACTTAGTCATTATGAGTTTGATTCATCCTTAACTGTTGTAGGCCCCAATTGCTTCAACTAAATAACAGAGATCATAACTGGCTTACTTACTCATTTCAAGTATAGTTTAGAACATTTGTCAGATTTTGAAGAACTTCTCGTGTCTTTTTTTTTTTTTTTTTTTTGGCTGGGAATCAGTCACTTACTTTCCCTCCCCCACCCATCAAATCACATACTATCAAAATCACTGCATTTCAATGAAAAAAATAAGGTCAACTAGGGTGGAACAAGTAGCCAATATCACAGACATAACTATTAGAAAAATATTTTGAGATGTGTTTTTGAAAAATATACTATAGCACCAAATAAAATATGGCCTTTTTCATATTTTTTACTTAATTTTACTTTAAAGCTGGTGTGGCTAAAAATAGTGTAAGATTATAGATCTTGACATTTCCACATGGCCAGAATAAGAGCCTCCTGTAGGCTGTAGATTCTGCAGTTTCTGAGTCAACCACCCCTTCATCCAATAGTCTCTCTGGATATTAAGTAATGTGCCCACATTTCTTAAAGAAACTTCTAAAATATTTGTACAGTTCTCCTCTCCCGTAAGTGCTCCTTCCTGCTGATCCTCCATCACACCATCATCCCAGGAGCATCTGAATTTTCTTGAGACTCTATGCATCCCTCTTCACTTCCCCTTCTCTTGGTCCTTTAGACCTCTATCTTTGTAATCAGTAAACCCCTTATATCCTCAGCTTTTTCTACTTACCTTCCACCTCAGTTTCCCTACGTGACCATGTTTTTGCTAGTTTTGAAGTGACAAGGGTTATACTTACATATTTTCTAATGTTCCCGGCAAGAGAGAGCATCAACAATGGAGAGGATAGCACACCGGTGTCCTCAGGGAGTAGTCTGGCTTCAGTTAGAGTGAGGAGGCAGAGAGAATCCAGCCCCTTCCACCGTGTGAGTTACAGCAAGGAGTCTACAACAGGAAGAGGGCTATCACCCTACCACGCTGTCATCCTGACCTTGAACTTCCAGGCACCAGGACTGTAAGAAATACATTCATGTTGTTTATAAGCCACCGGGTATGCGATTTTTTGTTATAGCAGCTGCAAAGAACTGAGACATGCTGTGAAATAGTCATTTTAGGGAAGAGGAAAATGAATTTACAAGGAAAGTAAAGTAGATTAGTCTCTCTTTGTTGAACATCCACTTTTAATTTTTGCTCATAAGTTTTAAGTGAGTATAGTGAGTGTTCGGGTATGCTCCTGTCAATGCTCAGCTGCTTTCACTGAATTATAATGCAGATAGTTGGGTTTGGCAAAGTTTAGTTTGGCCAGATGTGAGTGACAGAGGAAGAGAGGAACCAGGGAAGTAAGGATATTCGTGATGGAACTGTTATAGTGCTGGGCCATGGCATCTTGTTTGGGTGAAAGATATGAAGTCACATAGGAGATAAAAGATTACTAAAATAGTGAAAAAATGGTATGTTCACTGAATTGGGTGTCTTAATGAGGTCAAAGACCTTGGGAGTGGGATCACAAGGGTCAGCAGAACAGCAAGTGATGATGAATTGTGATAGTTGGGATCAAGGTATAAGGTCATGTCAGGGTCTAGGATATGAAGGTGTAAGTGCACAGCTGTAGCAGCTTCTCTGTTGTGGTGGTAGGGAATGGAGACGGCAGAGGGGCAGTGCTGGATCATCACAGAAAAGACTTCAAGATAGGCCTATAGCTGTTACTCTTTCCCTCTAAAATTAACTCTAATTGATCACTGCAAGGAGAATGAGGTGTTCAACAAGCAAACCAGAGCATGACCACACCCTCAGCTTACAACTAGTCCTTCTCTCTCATTGTTCTCAGATAAAGCGCACAATTCTAAATATTTCGGTATTGACCAGTCTTCACCTACCTTGACAGCCTCATCTTCACCAAGTGCCCCTTCCTGGCTTGGCTCTGGACTCGATCTGTGCTGTGCTCTTTGGATTCTCACTCTAAGAATCAGCTCCCTCGCTTCCTTCAGAGGTCAGCTCAGTTAGCCTTTCCTTGGGAAAACCTTCCTTGACCTTCTGAACTATCATAATACCACTCTCCCTGCCTTGAGAGTTCAGAAAAGCAAATTGAATAATGAAGATCAAGTTCCACATTTCAAAAAAATTAAAATGTCACAATGTCCCATTTTAGTGAGGATATGGGAAAATATGTGTTCTTTCACATTGTTGATGAAAATATATATAAGCCTCAATTCTGGTTTGATATACCATTAAGTGAAAAAAGCACATAAGGCACAGGAGAACCATGGTTACAGCAAATTCTGTAGTAGTGTTAATATCAATACTAATGAAACTGTAATTCTGGTATATGTTACCGGACAAAAAAAAGATAGGTCGATAAAAACCACTGTTTCAATGGTGTGTTTTAGTGGTAGCATAATGCATACTCAGGAACTATACACTTTAAGTATTATGCTATATTAAGGCAATTCACATCATTGTTAGACTGATTTAAAAATTCACCAAAATGCTTAGAGTAAATATTTCTGTGGATGAGTTTTGGGTAGAGAAACTTCAAATTAGTTTCTGGAAAATGAATTATTTGCGTTGAGTAGAATTAGACCACAGACACTCACTAAAAGCCTAGACCTATTTTCTGGAAATTTCCGTCGACTGAAACTAATTCAACCACTTACTCCAATGCTATGTTTAGTTGTTCTCTGTCACCATTCAGTTGTTTTCCTCTGGCATATCATGTGTGCTCACCCTCTCAGAGCTGGGCTGTTCCAGGAAATTGCCTGTCAGACGTCTGAACATCTACTATTCTGGGGGCAATCTGGCTTTTTCCTATATTAGTGAAGTCAGCAAAGAGATTTTTGCCTTAAAGAGAAAAAATATTTTAACTAAAATATCAAAGTTTTTTTTTCTAGAATATATAAGGGTCATATTAAGGCTTGAAACATAGAAAATTAGAAAACTAGAATGAATACACATTTTGCATCTTAATATTCACCCAGAAAAATAATTGATAAAAGTATAATACTTGTTAAATGGGAAAAAAACTAAAATCAGGAAAAACAAAAAACAAACAAACAAAAAAATCAGACCTGACTTTTTTCATTCTAGTCGGGATCCTGAGAACAAGTTTTTTTGTTTTTTTTTTTCTAGGCTTGGGTGTGGAGACTAAAGAGAAAGAATCATAATGTATTACAGAAAAAGCTTGGTCTTTGTCTTTTATCACCTTGGGGTCAGATACCTACGAACTGTATGTTCCCAGGTAGATCCCTACCTGCCTCTAATTCTTTGTTTCCCCTGCGTGGAAAGTGGAGATAATGCAAACACTTGTTCTCTATGCTTGCGGGGTAAAATGGGTACAGTGTGTTGATGTATGTGGGAATTCTTTCCAGACTGCCATGTGAGTGAACATCATGTTATCATTGTTCTGCCAGTGGGTGAGGTCCTCCACGTCTCCACAAAAACTGATGCCACAAAGATGTACGAACACTATTCTTGTGGAAGAGGAAAAGGAGAGAACACGGCACGCTTCACCAGAGGACATTTCATCAGAACTGTCTGATGGCAATTCTGACTGTAAGGGACTATTTCTCCCAGGCGCTATGAATGAGGAAAAAGAAGCTTGCGCACGAGTCCCCACCTCTGAGAACTACTCCATCTGGTTAGGCCAACACAGAAGAAGAGCGAGCTTAAAAGTGTCTGCAAAAGAGAGGACAGGCAAAATCTATAATATTGATCTCTTGTGGGGAGTATCATATTTTTAGTTTGCATAAAGCGCAATGTTTTCATTACAACTCTCCATTTTAGAATATGGATAAATAAGTGGTAAACAAGTGTGAAAATTCAATGATTCCAGAGAAAGTATTCAAAATACGCAAATGACGAGAATTTATCCTGAAGCTCATCAAAACAGAATCCACCAGTCATCATCTTTATTTTTAGGTATTAGCCATAAAATAGCCATGGCTATTTGCTTTATGCAGTAAAGGAATCTTACAAGTATTATCTATCCTTGAGGTTGAAACTTAGCAAGCCGCTGATTAAAGACTTAGGGATAATTCAAGGGACAACATTCTTTGGATTGGTTTGGAAGCATTTAAATTTAATGGTCTGGGATGCCTGTCATTATTTATTAGAGATAGAGAAACAGAAAATACTAAGTAGAACAAAAATAATTAAAGACAACAGAGAAGGGAAATAATGAGCAGTGTATACCTGTCTTGTAAGAAAAGGCCAAATTCAAATTGTCCTCTCGATTTCTGTAGCACTCTTTTCCTATCCTTTTCCCCATACGGATAAAATGAATACTGAGTTCCATTACAAATGGGTTATAAATGAACTCAATATAGATGTGGTAAAATACGTATTAACCCCAAAGCATATAATTGCCTTCCACATCATGAAGTGATAATAGCAATAGGAAGGGAAATTTTCAAAAATTCTTTCATTTTATGCTAACGCAATGCAAGTAACTATGACAACATTTCCCGACAGTCTTAATTTAAATAGTACATTTTGAAAAAATTTCCAAATTGACTCCATAAAGGAAATGGATTCGTCAATGTCTACATAAATCTAATTTAAAGAAATGCTTCATACGATAATGGAAAGGTTTTATCCAAATTATAATAAAATACATTTTATTTTTGTGTTCAACCTTGGCAATGATTTATTTACTTTCAAATGTATTTATTCATCATGATTCTTAGGTAGCAAGCAAAGGATGTCTATCATTTTTCTACTCACTAGAACGTATGCAATGATAGTATGCCTCTAGGACATAAAATTTTAGTATATTAAAAATAAAAGCAGTGAACAAATTCACAACAGTTTTGAAATGAGAATTCTAAGTAACTCAAATAGCCAGTTACTGCTGACACTGCAGTGTCCTAATTCCCTGTGTCCACAAAGAAAGGCACTATGGAGCTATGCATTTACACAGAAGATATTTTCACAAATTCATATATATATATATATATATATATATATATATATAATTTTTTAGGCACAAAAGTAAATATTTAGGATGAGAGAAAAAAATCACAAGAAATTAAATATTTTTAAAAACTGATAAATACCATAAACATCACAAAATCTGGAAAAATTACATAATAGTTTAATTATTTGCCTGACACACTTCACATTATATTTTTCCATTTCATTTTTGAGCTATGTAAGAATATGTTTCTAAAATGTAATTTATAATATTTTCTATAGAGAGAATAGATAATTCAGGATTTCTTTTAGCATGGTTGATCCAAATTTCTTTTCTAAGCAACTTTTAAAATATAGAAGACTTTTAGATTTACAGAAGTTGTGAAGGTAGTACAGAGTTCCTGTATATCCCTCACTCATTTTCTGCTATTGTCTATTTGTTACAACAAATGAATCAATTTTGAAACATCTTTTTAAAAAATTTTTATTGGAGTATAGTTGATTTATAGTGTTGTGTTAGTTTAACATGCACAGCAAGGTGAATCAGTTATACATATACATATACATGTATCCACTCTTTTAAAAATTCTTTATCTGTGTATACATTATATATTTTGGCTCCACATTCACATAGGTTCTCTCATCCTATTGAGCTGGACTCAGGCATAAGCTCATTTTGACTATTTCAAATAAAGAGATTATATTTGAGTCAGACACTTTTGGTCTCCTTTCTTGTTCTTATTTGTCCTTACAAGCCAGAGGCAAATTCTTAGGCTGAATTTCATCACAATAAAATAGGAAGAGCACAAATGAGAGATAATTTTCCTAAGCACATTTAATTTTAATACTTTCTTTCAGAATTACAACGGCTACTGCTGACACCACCCTATCATTGATGAGTCTGTCTAGTATGTCTTTTTATAATATGTCAGCGTTCTGTTTTTTGGAAGAGAGAAGTGGCGAGCAACATCCTTGAATTTCTCTTGACAGTTATATTTCACTAAAAATATGGATGACTGTACCTTGTGGACTAATATTTAAAATAATATTTTATTTTAAATCCTTATGTATATTACAGCATCTTTAATCAGAGACTAGGTGTATAAAAAAAGTAAATACGATAAATGTGACAACAGAGCATTCCAAAGAATGGTATGAGTGTTAATCAAATGAAAGAATGAAGGGATAGATTATCTCCTGCTGAGTCCAGCTAAGTTCTTCAGACTCTCTCAGGCCTATACTAGATTGCTAATCAAGAGTGAAGGAAAAAGAAATTCTGAAATGTGTACCTCCTTATTTCATACATATTGGCCCACGCTTCCTGATAGCAACTAAAGAAACTTAAACCCTGTTGTCAGACGCAACTATTTTCAGAGCTTAGTAAAAATGGCCTTGAATGGAACAACTACTCTGACTATTTGAGGAAAGTTGATTCATTTCATTTCACTTCATTTCAAGGGTGTTCACTTCACTTGCATTAATCAATCCCACGATTTAGGGACAGTTGAGAGCAGCTATCAAAAACACTGTCATTTCTTTCAAGGTTTCTCAAAATTTAAAAACAACACAAACTTTCATAGCAATACTGTATAAATAAAACATAAAAATTTTTAAATATGTGTATTTCACATAAAGTAGCTTATGCCACTATCATAGTACTATGTTCAAGGGCCCATTAGACAATTACATTATAAGCTTGTATCAATAGAATCATTTTTATTGTTTTCTATAGTATGTGACACTTTTTTTTTATATTACAGTGAGATCTAAATGTATTATTATTCTTTAAAACTTTTTTACAATATTACACATTTTCAAGGAACCTCTCAAGAGAGTTCATAGAACACTGATTTTTCTTGGAAGTTGATTGGTGCTTTAGCACCGGAAGCAAGATTATTTATCATATTCTATAAAATGTGTTGCCTCCATCATGTATTTAATTTGGTTTAAAAAAATTCCAACTGATCCATGCTACCTATTCCTTTGTGTTAAATATAAATTCTTAGAACCTAAGTGTTTTAGTGGTACATCTCTTATCTTATTCAAGTGCAAGAAGTCCTGCAATTTTCTGAGAATAGCACAACCAAAATTTGACACATTGTGCAAATTTGTACTAGAAGTATAATTACAAGTATTCTATTTTTGTCAGTGCTTTGACACTGCTGGTGGTTATCTTGCCATGTACTGCATACTTAATAAACGTTTTTCTTGTTTTGGTTTTTGGTTTTGGGGTTAAGCTATTGTAACTACAAAATTTAAATAAGAGCATTAATACGGTTTTCAGTTAGAGATCCATGTTATTCTAAGAAATAGACCATTTGATGATGGTGATCCAACTGCCACTCAGTTTGTCTAATATGACTTCAACTCAAGTGTATGCAATCTGGATGAGTAACACTTGCCCGAGATTCAAACTGAACAGTAAGAGAGACTATTAGAAAAAAGGTGAAATTTCAGTTTAGGTGGTCATTTATGGCGCTGGTAAAATAATCACCACTCCACAGTTTTTCCAAACAGTTATCATCTGCTCTAAAATTAAGAGCCTCTGGTAACATATAGAGACTAGCTAAGAAAGTATCTGTAATATCTGAGCATAGAGTCCTTATTCTTAAGTAAGTGCCAAATACCATAGAGCAGAGGCTCCGTCATAGACTTATTTCAAAAAGACAGGGAGGCAAATTTCCAACCTCTCTTGACATTCATAATCCCTGGACTCGAACCTGTGTTTGACAGCCCCAAGGTATAAATCTGTCTGTGCGTTTATCTGATCTACCCAGAGTCATTTTTAAATGCAACACGGGGGAAGTGGTTTCTGAGACTTTACAATCAATGGCCTCTGGATATCAACCAGGGCCCACCATAACCCAACCAATCCACATAGTGACTTTGAGAAAAATAGTAAAAGTGTCCCATAAAAGTAAGCCAGTGGGCCCACAGCAGGGCTGGTAGGGCCAAGACTGGACTTCAGGGGCCCTCACTTGGCCCCTTCTGGTCATTTTAGGCAATTTGGGGTTTTGTAGAGGCCAACACCCAGAATAAAACCCTGAGCTATTGGGAAAAATGGGGACTTTATTTTATTTCAGTTTTGTTGAGATACAATTGACATACAACACCATATAAATTTAGGTGCACAACGTGATGACTTATGTAAATTGCAAAATGATCACCACAGAAAGTTTTGTTAGCATCCATCATCGCATATAGCTTTTTTAAAAAAAAAAGGAAAAATGTGTTCCTTTCCTTGTGGTGAGGGCTCTTAGGGTTTACTCTCTTAGCCACTTTCAGATGTGCCACAGAGCAGTATTACCAGGGTCAGCATGGAATAGTTTACATTCCCAGGACTTACTATCTTCCAACTGGAAGTTTGTACCTTTTCACAAAAGGGGGGCTTTTTAGTCTCCTTGAGAAGACCTTGAATAATATCATTAGTCTATAGATATATGTATATAGATATACATATAAAGGTGTGGTCATGGACAATTCGAAGTAATCTCTGCATTTTATGCTGTTGTAAATGTAATAAAGCAATGGGCATAGACGCTTGCCCTAAAGGATAGGACAAGGTATAAAGCTGTGTGGGGAAAAGGACGTACCAGGTAAGGGTACATGGGATGGAAATGGGAATATTGAGGGCTAGTGAGAAAAAACCTGGATAAGCTTCTGAATTTGCTCCCTTCAGGAAGGTGCTGAAATCTTATTGAGAGAAATTAGCAACAAATAAGACAAAACAAAAATGAAATCAAAACTGGGATTTCTATGTGAAGCATAGCTGGCAAAGTAAATGCAGAAGCAAGTCAATTTCCATCATAGATCTCAACCAGGGACAGCCTGGAGGGGAAAGGGCCACAGCACTCCCTGTGGTGGACAGACCTGACAGCAGCCCCGGCATGAGGACCCTTCGGGCAGGCCTGGTCGCCGCAGCACTGGGATTTGTAAGGAGAAGGGTACCATCACCCCCTTCACTTGAAGCCCAGAAGGCCATGTGGGGATGTAGTAGAAAATGGACCATACTCAAAGCTCCAGGTCTTTGAACTAAAAGCTTTGGTGCAAGTTGCATGGCTACAGCTCTTGGGCAAGAATAAAAATAAACTACTTTTTGCTCTTTATTACTTTTATAATCATTATAGGATTACATTATAATCCTATCATGTTGGGAAATGATAGTCTGAAAAATAACATTTACACTCTAGTTCCTGCTGGTATTTATTTGCAATACATGATACAGCTTTATGACAATTACTACAATCTAAAAGTCATAGATTACCTCTAACTGTCTGTGACCACGTGTTTATATGTATGTGTGTGTATATATAAATACTAATGGTGTTATTCAGCTCTGCTGAAGTTTGGGAGAGTGATGTATACAACTATTAGAATTCATGGACCTTCTTTAAAAAGAGGCAGGTTTGAAATACATGAACATGCACATTTTTAGTAAAGTATATAAACTTTATCTCTCTTATCCTTATTCACAATTTCAAAGTTTTTGTACATCCTCAGTGAGTTAATCATGTTTCAGGCTTTTAATTGCCAGAAGAATTTGTGTTATTTGCTACGTATCCTGCTGTAAATCCCTATTCCTAAGAACTAGTATGAATAGTAAGAGATAATGTTTGGGGCCTGCTTACTCCTTTCTCAGCACAAAATTTTTTTTTACCCAGGCACCAGTCCTACTCATAACTACAAATGACTTCTTTGAGATAGAACTGCTTCAAAACGTCACTGGTGGAAATTGAAAGGACTTTGTCTCCAGATACCTCTCTGGTACACCCAGCAGGATAGCTACCCATGTACACCAGAGGGCTGGAAAAGGACAGAAGCCAGAGGCAGTGCCAAAAAAAAAGACACCTTTTAGATTCTAAGAACTCAGAATTCTTCTGTGTTCGGGTCTATTTTAATTTGTTCAATCATTTTTATACTTGGTCTGTCCCATTATCCAAGTAATCTGAAATCTTGTTGGGTTTTTTTTGTTGTTGTTGTTGTTTTGGCATTCTGTTCCAAAATGCCTGTACTGAAAGTCATAACTAAATTTCCTTCATCTCCTGGAGGAGGAGGAGGGAAGCTATCCATCAAGTATGAGGATCCATTGGCATCCCACAAATGTACCTCCTTGGATGAGAATTCTGCAGCAAGTATGGATCCCTTGGTAAACCACAACAACGCCTCCAGAACTCCCTTCCTGAAAATGAGATTACTTGTCAGCAAAGTGTGAAATAAAATTCATATTTTATAGCAAGACAAAAAAAATTTAAACATAAAATTTTCTCTGCCCTGTGGTCTCCTCTCTCCCCTCACTATGCATTGTGTATCTGCATTATGCATTGACCAAACCTTTCCCATCGACAGAAATATCTGCTCAACCATAAAGAGCAAAATTCTAACACCTACAAGACAGTTCTTTAAAGGTAACATTTCTTCTTGATAAGGGGTCACATGGCACTTAGATCTAGATTGTGTAAACTGTCAATTATACATCATTTAATGTACAGCCCTCTGTCTCAAAAAACGTATATAACTGTGCCTTGAATTCTAACCGGTAGAACAGTTCTCAGAGCTTTCTGAGATGCTATTCCTGGGTCAGAATCCTCAAATTTGGCTTGAATAAAATTTTCTATTTCTTTCTTAAATCAACTGATTAATTTTTCATCAACAAAAGGAAAACTCCTCTCAAGTTGTAGCATGCCTTCATGCCCGAGATGATTGGAGGGTTGTTCCCTGTTTAGTTCTAACAGAAGCCTCTATTAATGTTTTGGTTAATTAACCCAGGATACTGTGGCTACTCATGCAGCTGTGACTGAGATTCTGTGTTCAAGCTGGCCCCTTCCTGCTTCTACAAGTGATTCTAGATCAGACTGATGCAAGCTTGTGACAAACATGGCTCTAGCTCTACTGCTGCTGCCAATCACTGGTCAGAAAGGTCTGACTTGGTTTTAAATACACTTTGTGTAAATATGCGTCAAATGTTGCTCTCTGTCTGCCTTAATCTGTAAGATGACTATCTTCTGACTGATGTCTGGCTTCTTTTTACTTTAATTCTAGCCTTATGATTTCTGCCCTTTGTACAGTCAAATTGTTGACTGATCTGGACTGGGATCCTGATAGAATGCTTTTATCTATATGACCTGTGCAAGTCTGTGTGTTTCCCAAACCCAAAAGCTTTTCCTTCATTCACAAGTGAATTGTGACCCACATTCTAAGCCCCTCATGATCATCTCTAAGATTAACTAGAACATTTCAGTTATTTCTATCACCTGCTCATCAATCACAGTTATCTTACCCTAGGCCTACAGCAGAAACTAGTACAATTTTATAATTGTAAAGCAATTATATTCTAATAAAGACATGAAAAAAGAAAAAATAAATTCAAAAATGAATGGACCATAGGTGAAGGGAACATAATTATTAGTCTTGAAGTATCTGCTAGAGAGGCAGGAACCAGTTGGGACACTCCCTGGGGACAGAGACACTGGCAGGTGCCATTTTTGTTATCTCAGGCTACCTGCTAATTGTCACACTAGCAGCACCATTTAAATTCTCCCTTTAACCTGTTAGTGCCAGTGGGTGCACCCCTGTGAGAGTTCCACCTACCCTGCTCCTCAGCTGGACCTCACAGCCAGCAGGGGGAGAACCATGCCCACCAACACATGCAAAAGTTGTGGGTGGGCCTGGATGCTGGTCCAGGGCCAGCCCAAACCACCAGCATGCTTCAGCAGCATCTGCAACGCATCACAGCAGGAGGGCACACAGAGCCCACCTACGGGACACCTGTTGAGTGCCTGGTTCTGGTGGCCAGGTGGGATTGAGACTCTGAACCTCACAGGATATCCCCTAAATAAGGCCACTACCTCAAGACTGGATGATTTACCTAGTACATAAAAACAGACACAGAGAATTAGGCAAAATGAGGAGGCAGAGGAATATGTTCCAGTTAATATAATAAGATAAAACCTCAGAAAAAGAACTAAATGAAACAGAGATAAGAAATCTACCCAATAAAGAATTCAAAGTAATGGTCATAAGGATGCTCACCAAACTTGGAGAAGAATGAATGAACACAGTGAGAATTTCAATAAAGAGATAGAAAATATGAGAAAGAACCAAACAGAAGTAATAACTCAACTGAAAAATACACTACAGGTGTTTAATATCAGACTGGATGAGTTAGAAAAACAAATCATGATCTGGAAGACAAAATAATGGAGCTCACCCAGACAGAGTGACAAAATGAAAAAATAATTTAAAAAAAGCAAAGACAACTTAAGAGACCTTTGGGACATCAACCAGAATAACATTCACATTGTAGGTGTCCCAAAGGAGAAGAGAGAAATAAAGGACCAGAAAAATTATTTGAAGAATTAGTGACTGAAAACTTCCCTAATCTGGGGAAGGAAATAGGAATCCCTCAGTCCAGGAAACCCAGAGAGTTCCAAGTTAGATGAAATCAAAGAGACACACTCCACACACATTATAATTAAAATGGTAATTAGGGATAAAGATGGAATCCTAAAAGCAACAAGCAAAAAAAACTTGTGATGTACAAGGGAAATCCAACAAGCTTTCAGCAGATTTTTCAGCAGAAAAATTACAGGCCAGAAGGGAGATATGATCTATTCAAAGAGCTGAAAGAAAAAAAGAATTCAACAAAGAATTATTTAACCAACAAAGTTTTCATTCAGAATTGAAGGAGCAGAAAAGAGGTTTCCAGATGAGCAAAACCTAAAGAAGTTCATAAGCATTAAACCAATCCTACAAGATATGTGAAAAGGAGTTCTTTAAGCTGAACTAATTGTTAACAAAAAACCAAAAGTAAAAATCTCACTGGAAAAGGCAAATATATAATAAAGTAGTGGATCAATCACTTATAAAGTAAGTATGAAGAATATAAGAATATAGTAAAATTAACTTAAATTACAATAATTAGTTAAAAGCCTGCATAAAATAAAAGACGTAAAGTATATCATTGACAGCATGAAATATAGTGGGGCGGTGAGTAAGAAGATAGCCTTGGAATGTGCTACCAACTTAAAACAGACTACTATTTACATAGAATGTTATATGTGAACCTCACAGAAACCACAAGAAAAAAACTTATAGTAAATGCACAAAAGAAAATGAGAAAGGAATCTAAACTTGACATTAAAGAAAACCACCAAAACACAAGGGAAGAGAGAAAGAGAATAAGAAAGGAACAGGGAGGAACTACAAAAACAGACAGAAAACCATTTAAAAAATGGCAATAGCTCCATACCTAGCAATAATTACTATCAATATAAATGCACTAAATTTGCCAACCAAAAGACATAGAGTGGTTGAATGGATAAGCAGTTCTATCAATATATTCCCTACAAGAACTCACTTCAGAAGAAAGGACGCACTCAAACTAAAAGTGAAGGAATAGAAAAAAATTTTCCTAAGCAAATGGAAATGAAAAGAAAACTGGAGTAGTTATACTCATATCAGACATAATAGACTTTAAAACAAAGACTATAATAAAAGAAAAAAAGGATATTACAATATGATAAAGGGGTCAATCCAGCAAGAAGATATAACATTTATAATACATATATTCACCCAACAGAGGAATACCAAGATATATGAAACAAATATTAATGGATTTAATGGGAGAAATTGAAAGCAATACAATAATAGTAAGGAGCATTAATACCACACTTACATCAATGGATGTATCATCCAGACAGATAATCAATGAGGAGTCATTGGGTTAAATAATATGTTAAATCACATTGCTTAATTTTATATGGAACATTTTATTAAAAAGCAGCAGAATACACATTCTTCTCAATGGCATATGGAAAATTCTCCAGGAAAATTACATGTTAGTTCACAAAACAAATCTCAAAAAGTTCAAGAAATTAAAATCACATCAAGAATCTTCTCTAACCAAAATGGTGTGAAACTAGAAATTAATCAAAAGAAAAAAAATAAGAAAACACACAAACGTGGAGAAGATGATACTGAAAAACCAAGGGGGTCAACAAAGAAATCGAAGGAGAAATCAGAACATGCCTAGATATAAATGAAAACAGAAACACAGCATATCGAATTCTGTGTAATTCAGCAAATGCAGTTCTTAGAGGGAAGTTGTTAGCAATGCAGGCCTACCTCAAGAAACAAACAAAATCCCAAATAACAATCTAATCTTATACCTAAAGGAACTAGAAAAAGAACAAATGAAGCTAAGAACTGGTAGAAAATTAGTAGAAAAATTGGTAGAATTAGTAAAGATCAGAATGGAAATAAATAGAATAGAGAGAAAGAAATAGAAAAGTTTGATGGAACTAAGTGCTGGATCTTTGAAAAGATAAACAAAATCACAAACCTTTAGCCAGGCTAACAAAGAAAAAAAAGAGAGAGAATTCAAATAAATAAAATGAGAAATTAAAGAGGAGCAGTTACAACTGATACCACAGAAATGCAGAGGCTCATAATAGACTACTAAAATAATTATACACCATAAAAAATAGGACAACCTAGAAGAAATGGATAAATTCCTAGAAACATACAATCTTTCAAAACTGAATCATGAAGAAAAGGAAAATCTAAATAGACCACATACTAGTAAGGAGATTGAAACAGTAATCAAAAATTTCCCAACAAGAAAAAGTTCAGGACCAGAAGATTTCACTGGCAAATTCTATAAAACATTTAAAAAAGATTAAATATGTATTTTCTCAAACTCTTCCAAAAAATTGAAGAGGAGGAAAATCTTCCAAACACAATTTATGAAGCAAGCATTATCCTGATCTCAAAACCAGACAAGGATACCTCAAGAAAAGAAACCTGATGAACATTTGCAGAAATCCTCAACAAAATATTAGCAAACCAAATCCAACAATACATAAAGGAATCATACACTATTATAAAGTGGGATTTATTCCAGAGATGCAAAGATGGTTCAACATCTGCAAATCAATCAAACTGAAACAACACATTAACAAAATGAAGGAGAAAAATCATATGATCATCTCAATAGATGTGGAAAAACCATTTGACAAGGTCGAACATCCACTTATGATAAAAAAAACTTCAAAAAACAAGTATCAAAAGAATGTACTTCAATATAATAAAGCCCATATATGACAATTCCATAGCTACCAACATCCTTAAGAGATAAAAGCTAAAACATTTTCTCTAAGATCAGGAAGAAGACAAGGGTGCCCACTCTCACCACTTTCATTCCATATAATATTGGAAGTACTACCCATAGCAATTAGACAAGAAGAGGAGATTAAAAAGCATCCAGATTGGAAGGGAAGAAGTAAAACTGTCACAATTTGCACACTATACAGCACTTTATATAGGAAACCCTAATTAGTCCATCAAAAAAATGTTACAACTGATAAATAAATTCAGTGAAGTTGCAGCATACAAAGTTAAATATAAAGAAATGAAGTCAGTTGTGTTTCTATGTACTAAAAATAATCATAAAGAGAAACTAAGAAAATAATCCATTTACAATTGTATCAAAAAGAATAAAAATACCTAGGAATAAATGTAACCAAGGTAGTGAAAGACCTGTATACTAAAAATTTTAAGACACTAATGAAAGAAATTGAAGAAGACACAAATTTTAAAATATTCTGTGTTCATGGACTGAAATAATTCATTATTGTTAAAATGTCCCTACTACCCAAAACAATCTACAGATTCAATGCAGTCCCTATAAATATTTCAATGGCATTTTTCACAGAACTAGAACAAATAAGTCTAAATTTTTTATGGAATCATGAAAGATCACAAATAGTCAAAACATTCTTGAGAAAGAAAAACAAAGCTGGGGGTATCAAGCTCCCTGATTTTCAACTATAGTACAAAGCTATAGTAATCACAAACTGGCACAAACACAGACACACAAATCAGTGGAACAAAACAGAAAGTTCAGAAATAAACCCACACATATGGCCAATTAATTTATGACAAATATTATGACAATATGGCAAAGCTCATACAATGGAAAAATAAGAGTCTCTTCAGTAAATTGTGTTGGGAATACTGGACAGCCACATGCAAAATAATGAAACTAGACAACTATCTTACACATACACCAAAATTAACTCAAAAAGAATTAAAGACTTGAAGGTAGGGACTTTCCTTGCAGTCTGGTGTTTAAGACTCCACGCTTCTACTTCAGGGGACACGGTGTTGATCCCTGGTCAGGCAACTAAGATCCAGCATGCCATGTGGCACGTCCAAAAAAATTAAAAAAAAAAAATTTTTGAATGTAAGTCTTGAAACCATAAAATTCCTAAAAGAAAACATAAGTTGCAATTTCATTGGCATCCATCTGAGCCATGCTTTTGTGGATCTGACTCCAAAGGTGACAAAAACAAAGCAATAACAAATGCTTCAAAATAACAGCCTTCTGCACAGTGCAGGAAACCATCTCAAAACAAAAGGTATTTTACAGAATGGAAGGAGATATTTACAGATCATATATCCAATAAGGGGTTAATATCTAAAATATATAAAGAACTCATATGACTCAACAACCAAGACACAACCCACTTAAAAATGGGCAGATATCATAAATAGTCATTTTTCCAAAAAAGACATATGGATAACCAACAGGCACATGAAAAGATGTTCAACATCATTAATTATTAGGGAAATGCAAATCAAAAGCAGACAAAATATCACTTCATATGTGATAGAATAGCTATTATTAAAAAGACAATAAATAACAAATATTGGAGAGGATGTGGAGAAAAGGGTACCCTCATAAAGTTGCTACTATAAACTGGTGCAGCCACTATGGAAAACAGTATGGAGATTGCTCATAAAATTAAGAATAGAACTATCATATAACCTAGTTATTCTATTTCTAGATATTTATCTGAAGAACATGAAAACATTAATTTGAAAGATATAGGCACCCCTATATTCATGGCAGCATTGTTTATAACTGCCAAGATATGGAAGAAACCTACCTGTACATTGACGGATGAATGAATAAAGAAGATGAGGTATATATACAAAATGAAAAACTACTCAGCCATAAAAAAGACTAAAATCCTTTCATTTGGGACATAGATGTATCTTGAAGGTATTATGCTATATGAAATAAGTCACATGGAAAAAGACAAATACTATCCGATTTCACTCATATGTCAAATCTAAAAGAAAACAAAAAACAAAATAAAACAAAAACAAAGCGTAGATACAGATATCAGATTAGTGTTTATCAGAGGAGGAGAGGGCTGGTGGGGGGCGAGCAAAATGGGTGAAGAGAGTCAACTGTATGACAATGGACGGTAACTAGACTTGTGGGGTGATCAGTTTATAGTGCACACAGATGTCAAATTATAATGTTGTACACCTGAAACTTTAATAATAATAATAAAATAATATTTCCACAGAAATCATCAAGGTGCTGTTTTCAACTAAATCTCCTAAAATAGTAATGTGTGAGTGAACATCTCAGAAATAGCATTAATGGACAGAAACTAAAGATAAGGGTAACTCAGTGAAGCAGATAGGTGACTAATCTCACACAGTGTTTTCCAAGGATCCCTAGCTATCCGGGATAGTAGTATGTAATACACATAGCAACAAAAATACTTTGTGATCACAACACTTTGGGAAGTTCTAGGTGACACAGTATAAAATATCTTTGTAACATAAAACTTAGTGCTCTTTGTTTTTGCAGAGTGATTCATGTGACAAATTTTGAATGAATCAACCAAAATGAAGCAAGTTTTACTTCATTTTATGAATTTGGGGCCTGAATTTATGGGTTTAAGTTTCTTCAATGATGGAATTGCACACAATATTACACAAATAGGAGGTTATTGTGGAAAGAGCTGTGTAATAAACTAGACATGAGTTCAGATCTTTTACTGCCATTTACTAGTTACATGACCTTGAGCTGTTTAAACTTTATGAATTTTAGTAATCTCACTGTTAAATTTTTTTTAATCTACCTACATTTATCTAAAGAGTTATAAACATAAAAAATAAGGTAAGTAATAGCTATGATGAACTTTTTTATCTATAATTTATCAAAACAAATTCTTAGTTACTGAATGCATTATGTAACTTAAAACATGTCATATCTGATTCTGATAAGCTTTCCAAGTGCATTAAACGATTACAGAATTATAGAGTCCTGGGTTTACAACTCCATTCTAAATGAATCAAAAGTTACGACTTGCCTTTGTGTAAAATACAATTAGACCTATGTTGAATCAGTAAGTAAAAAAAGAAAAACAATTATTCAGGCAAGTTTCTGAGATAGAAAAAAAACTTCAGATGAGGTGATCTTGGCACAGAATGATTCATATATGAAAGTATAAAGTACAAGATTTTAAAAATGATTTTTCATGTTTAATTTAGAGAGAAAAAATGAGAGATCATCGATCAATAAAGACAAAATCTAAAGGAAAGAAGAGCAGCCATTTAGAGATATTGAGAAGAAAAAACATAATGGATTTGAGCCATTTGGGGAAAAAATGAACATAGCTTTTAAAAACCAAAAAAGACTCAGGAAATTGAGAGCTTCAAAGGGACTTTTCTGTGTGTGAAATGACTATAACTGCTCACTGAGACATTATTCCAGTAATGGAATCAACTGCAGATTCCCACAAATGGTTCTTGACAAGAATCACCTTTGTTAATACTATATTCATAGTTGCACTGAATTTTGAACTTTAAAAGTAGCATGGATACATCACTTAAGAGTTGCTTTAGCACATTTATTCAATTTACTATGGAACCGGTCCATAGTGAAGATTAATTTACAATGAATTTGAACTTTAACAAACAAAATACCTACCTCTGAAGGAAGATAATGATTATAAAGAAAAATTTCCCCTTTGCCAAATACCTACTGATTACTTCAAGATTTCAAGACACAGATTGAATGTACTTTCTCTGTAAAACTTTTTTTTTTTAATTTCCAGAATGGAAATATTTAATTTTCTCATGTTTTAACATAATTTTTAACACCTTTATTGGAGTATAATTGCTTTAGAATGGTGTGTTACTTTCTGCTTTATAAAAAAGCGAATCAGCTATAAATATACATATATCTCCATATCTCCTCCCTCTGGCATTTCCCTTCCATTCTCCCTATCCCACACCTCTAGGTGGTCACAAAGCACTGAGCTGATCTCCCTGTGCTATGCGCTGCTTCCCGCTAGCTACTTATTTTACATTTGGTAGTGTATATAAGTCCATGCCACTCTCTCACTTCGTCTCAGCATACACTTCCCCCTCCCCATGTCCTCACATCCATTCTCTACGTCTGCATCTTTATTCCTGTCCTGTCCCTAGGTTCTTCATAACGATTTTTTTTTTTTAGATTCCATATATATGTGTTAGCATACAGTATTTGTTTTTCTCGTTCTGACTTACTGCACTCTGTCTGACAGACTTGACCACCTCACTACAAATAACTCAATTTCATTTCTTTTTGCAGCTGAGTAATATTCCATTTTACATATGTGCCACATCTTCTTTATCCTTTCATCTGTCAATGGGCACTTAGGTTGCTTCCATGTCCTGGTTATTTTAAATAGTGCTGCAATGAACAGTGTGGTACATGACACTTTTTGAATTATGGTTTTCTCTGGGTATACGCCCAGTAGTGGATTGCTGAGTCTTATGGTAGTTTTATTTTTAGTTTTTTAAGGAATCTCCATACTGTTCTCCATAGTGGCTGTATCAATTTATATTCCCAACAACACTACAAGAGGGTCCCCTTTTCTCCATACCCTATCCAGCATTTATTGTTTGTAGATTTTTTGATGATGGCCATTCTGACCAACATGAGGTGATACCTCATTGTAGTTTTGATTTGCATTTCTCTAATGATTAGTGATGTTGAGCATTCTTTCATGTGTTTGGTGGCAATCTGTATATCTTCTATGGAGAAATATCTGTTTAGGTCTTCTGCCCATTTTTGGATTGGGTTGTTTGTTTTTTGATATTGAGCTGCATGAGCTACTTGTAAATTTTGAAGGTTAATCCTTTGTCAGTTGCTTCATTTGCAAAGATTTTCTCCCATTCTGAGAGTTGTCTTTTCGTCTTGTTTATGGTTTCTTTTGTTGTGCAAAATCCTTTAAGTTTCATTAGGTGCCCTTTGTTTATTTTTGTTTTTATTTCCATTTCTCTAGGAGGTGGGTCAAAAAGGATCTTGCTGTGATTTATGTCATCGAGTGTTCTGCTTATGGTTTCCTCTAAGAGTTTGATAGTGTCCGCCCTTACATTTAGGTCTTTAATCCACTTTTGGTTTATTTCTGTGTATGGTGTTAGGTAGTGTTCTAATTTCATTCTTTTACATGTAGCTGTCCAGTTGATTGCTTTGGCTATTCAGGGCCTTTTGTGTTTCCATACATATTGTGAAAATTTTTGTTCTAGTTCTGTGAAAAATGCCAGTGGTATTTGATAGGGATTGCATTGAATCTGTAGATTGCTTTGGGTAGTAGATTCATTTTCACAATATTGATTCTACAAATCCCAGAACATGGTATATCTCTCCATCTGTTTGTGTCATCTGTAGTTTCTTTCATCAGTGTCTTATAGTTTTCTGCATTCATCTCTTTTGTCTCCCAAGGTAGGTTTATTCCTAGGTATTTTATTCTTTTTGTTGCAGTGGTAAATGGGAGTGCTTCTTTAATTTCTCTTTCATATTTTTCATCATTAGTGTATTGGAATGCAAGAGATTTCTGTGCATCAATTTTGTATCCCACTACTTTACCAAATTCATTTATTAGCTCTAGTAGATTTCTGTTAGCCTCTTTAGGATTCTCTATGCATAGTATCATGCCATCTGCAAAGAGTGACAGCTTTACTTCTTCTTTTCTGATTTGGATTCCTTTTATTTCTTTTTCTTCTCTGATTGCTGTGGGTAAATCTTCCAAAACTATGTTGAATCATACTGGTGAGAGTGGGCAATCTTGTCTTGTTCCTGATCTTAGTGGAAATGATTTCATTTTTTCATAATTGAGGATAATGTTGGCTGTGGGTTTGTCCTATATGGCCTTTATTATGTTGAGGAAAGTTCCCTCTATGCCTACTTTCTGGAGGGTTTTTTATCATAAATGGGTATTGAATTTTGTCAAAAGTTTTCTCTGCCTGTATTGAGATGATCATATTGTTTTTCTCCTTCAGTTTGTTAATATAGTGTATCACATTGATTTATTTGCTTATATTGAAGAATCCTTGCATTCCTGTGATAAACCCCACTTGATCATGGTGTATGATCTTTTTAATGTGCTGTTGGATTCTGTTTTCTAGTATTTTGTTGAGGATTTTTGCAGTATGTTCATCAGTAATATTGGCCTGTAGTTTTCTTTCTTCATGATATCTTTGTCTGTTCTTGGTATCAGAGTGATGGTGGCCTCATAGAATGAATTTGGGAGTGTTCCTCCCTCTGATATAGTCCTCATAGAATGAGTTTGCGAGTGTTCCTCCCTCTGATATATTTTGGAAGAGTTTGAGAAGGATAGGTGTTAGCTCTTCTCTAAATATTTGATAGAATTCGCCTGTGAAGCCATCTGGTCCTAGGCTTTTGTTTGTTGGAAGATTTTTAAACACAGTCTTAACTTCAGGTCTCTTTATATTTTCTGTTTCTTCATGGTTCAGTCTCGGAAGGTTGTGCTTTTCTAGGAATTTGTCCATTTCTTCCAGGTTTTCCATTTTATTGGCATATTTGCTTGTAGTAATCTCTCATGATCCTTTGTATTTCTGCAGTGTCAGTTGTGACTTTTCCTTTTTCATTTCTAATTCTATTGTTTTGTGACTTCTCCCTTTTTTTCTTGATGAGTCTGACTAATGGTTTATCAATTTTGTTTATCTTCTCACAGAACCAACTTTTAGTTCTATTGATCTTTGCTATTGTTTCCTTCATTTCTTTTTCATTTATTTCTGATCTGGTCTTTATGATTTCTTTCCTTCTGTTAACTTTGGGGGGTTTTGTTCTTCTTTCTCTAATTGCTTTAGTTGTAAGGTTAGGTTGTTTACTTGAGATTTTTCTTGTTTCTTGAGGTACGTTTGTATTTCTATAAACTTCCTTCTTAGAACTGCTTTTGCTTCATGCCGTAGGTTTTGGGTCATCATGTTTTCATTGTCATTTGTTTCTAGGTATTTTTTTATTTCCTGTTTGATTTCTTCAGTGATCTGTTGGCTATTTAGTAGTGTATTTTTAGCCTCCATGTTTGTAGTTTTTACAGGCTTTTTCCTGTAATTGATATCTAGTCTCATAGCGTTCTGGTCGGAAAAGATACTTGATACGATTTCAATTTTCTTAAATTTACCAAGGCTTGATTTGTGACCCAAGTTATGATGTATCCTGGAGAATGTTCCATGAGCACTTGAGAAGAAAGTGTATTCTGTTTTTCCGGATGGAATGTCCTACAAATATCAATTAAGGCTATCTTGTTTAATGTATCATTTAAAGCTTGTGTTTCCTTATTTATTTTCATTTTGGATGATCTGCCCATTGGTGAAAGTGGGGTGGTAAAGTCCCGTACTATGATTGTGTTACTGTCGACTTACCCTTTTATGGCTGTTAGCATTTACCTTATGTATTGAGGTGCTCCTACGTTGAGTGCATAAATATTTTCAATTGTTTTTATCTTCTTCTTAGATTGATCCCTTGATCATTATGTAGTGTCCTTCTTTTCTCTTGTAATAGACTTTATTTTAAAGTCTATTTTGTCTGAATTGGAAATTGCTACTCTAGCTTTCTTTTGATTTCCATTTGCATGGAATATCTTTTTCCATCCCCTCACTTTCAGTCTGTATGCATTCCCAGGTCTGAAGTGGATCTCTTGTAGACAGCATATATATGGGTCTAATTTTTGTATCCATTCAGCCAGTCTATATCTTGTGGTTGGAGCATTTAATCCATTTACATTTAAGGTAGTTGTCAATATGTATGTTCCTATTACCATTTTCTTAATTGTTTTGGATTTGTTATTGCAGGTCTTTTCCTTCTCTTGTTTTTCATGTGTAGAGAATTTCCTTTGACATTTGTTGTAAAGCTGGTTTGGTAGTGCTGAATTCTCTTAGCCTTTGCTTGTTCATCAATGTTTTAATTTCTCCATTGAATCTGAATGAGAACCTTGCTGGGTAGAGTAATCTTGGTTGTAGGTTTTTCCCTTTCATCACTTTAAATATGTTTGCTCCTCCCTTCTGGCTTGCAGAATTTCTGCTGAAAATCAGCTGTTCAGCTTTTGTCCTTATTTATTTTCATTTTGGATGATCTGCCCATTGGTGAAAGTGGGGTGGTAAAGTCCCGTACTATGATTGTGTTACTGTCGACTTACCCTTTTATGGCTGTTAGCATTTACCTTATGTATTGAGGTGCTCTTACGTTGAGTGCATAAATATTTTCAATTGTTTTACAGTTTGATTAATATGTGTCTTGGCATGTTTCTCCGTGGATTTGTCCTGTATGGGACTCTCTCCTCTTCCTGGACTTGAATGACTCTTTCCTTTCCCATGTTAGGGAAGTTTTCATCTATAATCTCGTCAATATGTATGTTCCTATTACCATTTTCTTAATTGTTTTGGATTTGTTATTGCAGGTCTTTTCCTTCTCTTGTTTTTCATGTGTAGAGAATTTCCTTTGACATTTGTTGTAAAGCTGGTTTGGTAGTGCTGAATTCTCTTAGCCTTTGCTTGTTCATCAATGTTTTAATTTCTCCATTGAATCTGAATGAGAACCTTGCTGGGTAGAGTAATCTTGGTTGTAGGTTTTTCCCTTTCATCACTTTAAATATGTTTGCTCCTCCCTTCTGGCTTGCAGAATTTCTGCTGAAAATCAGCTGTTCAGCTTTTGGGATTCCCTTGTATGTTATTTGTTGTTTTTCCCTTGCTGCTTTCAATATTTTTTCTTTGTATTTAATTTTTGACAGTTTGATTAATATGTGTCTTGGCATGTTTCTCCGTGGATTTGTCCTGTATGGGACTCTCTCCTCTTCCTGGACTTGAATGACTCTTTCCTTTCCCATGTTAGGGAAGTTTTCATCTATAATCTCGTCAAATATTTTCTCAGTCCTTTTCTTTTTCTCTTCTTCTGGGACCCCTATAATTCAAATGTTGGTGCATTTAATGTTCTCCCAGAGGTCTCTGAGACTGTCCTTAATTCTTTTCATTCTTTTTTCTTTATTCTGCTCTGTGGTAGCTATTTCTATTATCTTATCTTCCGGGTCACTCATCTGTTCTTCTGCCTCAGTTATTCTTCTATTGATTCCTTCTACAGAATTTTTAATTTCATTTATTTTGCTGTTCATCATTGTTTGTTTGCTCTTTTGTTCTTCTAGTCCTTGTTAAACGTTTCTTTTATTTTCTCCATTCTATTTCCAAGATTTTGGATCATCTTTACTATCATTACTCAACTCTTATCCAGGTAGGCTGCCCATTTCCTCTTCATTTGTTTGGTCTGGTGGGTTTTTACCTTGCTCCTTCATCTGCTGTGTGTTTCTCTGTCTTCTCATTTTGCTTAACTTACTGTGTTTGTAGTCTCTTTTTCGCAGGCTGCAAGGTAGTTGTTCCCATTGTTTTTGGTGTCTGCCCCAGTGGCTAAGGTTGGTTCAGTGGGTTGTGTAGGCTTCATGGTGGAGGGGACTATTGCCTGTGTTCTGGTGAATGAGGCTGGTTATTGTCTTTCTCATGGGCAGGATTGCATCTGGTGGTGTGTTTTTGACCTTATTATGATTTTAGGCAGCCTAAATTGGTGTCTGTGACCTTATTATGATTTTAGGCAGCCTCTGTGCTAATAGGCGTGGTTGTGTTCCTGTTTTGCTAGTTGTTTGGCATAAGGTGTCCAGCACTGTAGCTTGCTGGTTGTTGAGTGGAGCTGGGTCTTAGCATTGAGATGGAGATGTCTGGGAGAGCTTTTGCCGTTTTATATTACATGGAACTGGGAGGTCTCTGGTCGAGAAATATCCTGCAATCTGATCTCCCACCTCAGAGGCACAAGCCTCACACCCGGCCAGAGCAGGAAGAGCCTCTCATCCACACGGCTCAGAAGAAAAGGGAGAAAAAAAAGAAAGAAAGAAAGAAAGAAAAGAAAAGAAACTTTTAAAAAAATAAAACCAAAAAAATTATTAAAAATCAAAAAAATAAAACGTAATAAAAAAGAACGAGTGAAAGAAGCAAGCAACCAAAGCAGAAAATAAATCCACAATTGATAACAAGCACTAAAAACTATAGAAATAAAAACAAAAAATGGAGAGACAGAACCCTAGGACAAATGGTAAAAGCAAAGCTATACAGACAAAATCACACAAAGTCCACCACCTCGATTATGGGATGATTCGCTGTTTATTCAGGTATTCCACAGATGCATCACGTTGGTTGTGGAGATTTAATCCACTGCTCCTGAGGCTGCTGGGAGAGAGTTCCCTTTCTCTTCTTTGTTTGCACAGCTTCCAGTGTTCAGCTTTGGATTTGGCCCCGCCTCTGCGTGCAGGTCGCCTGAGGGCATCTCTTCTTCACTCAGACAGGACGGGGTTAAAGGAGCAGCTGATTCAGGGGCTCTGGCTCACTCAGGCTGGGGGGAGGGAGGGGCACGGATGCGGGGCGAGCCTGCGGCGGCAGAGGCTGGAGTGACGTTGCACCAGCCTGAGGAGGTGAGCTGCACAGGCTCCCGGGAGGGGAGGTGTGGAGAGTGACCTGTGCTCGCACACAGGCTTCTTGGTGGCGGAAGCAGCAGCCTTAGCGTCTCCTGTCCGTCTCTGGGGTCTGCGCTGATAGCCGCGGCTCGCGCCCATCTCTGGAGCTCCTTTAAGCAGCGCTCTGAATCCCCTCTCCTCGTGCACCCCGAAACAATGGTCTCCTGCCTCTTCGGCAGCTCCAGACTTTTCCTGGACTCCCTCCCGGCCAGCCGTGGCGCACTAACCCCTTCAGGCTGTGTTCACGCCGCCAGTCCTCTCCCGGCTTCCGTCCGAAGCCCGAGCCTCAGCTCCCAGCCCCGCCCGCCCCAGCGGGTGAGCAGACGAGCCTCTCGGCCTGGTGAGTGCCGGTCGGCACCGATCCTCTGTGAGGGAATCTCTCCGCTTTGCCCTCCGCACCCTGTTGCTGCGCTCTCCTCCGTGGCTCCAAAGCTCCCCGCATCTGCCACCCGCAGTCTCCGCCTGCGAAGGGCAGAGACTTCTAGTGTGTGGAAACCTTTCCTCCTTCACGGCTCCCTCCCACTGGTGCAGGTCCTGTCCCTATTCTTTTGTCTCTGTTTTTTCTCTTTTCTTTTGCCCTACCTAGGTCTGTGGGGAGTTTCTTGCCTTTTAGGTAGTCTGAGGTCTTCTGCCAGCGTTCAGTAGGTGTTCTGTAGGATTTGTTCCACATGTAGATGTATTTCTGATGTATTTGTGGGGAGGAAGGTTATCTCCATGTCTTACTCCTCTGCCATCTTTAAGGTCTCCCCTTATTTATTTTTTAATTTTTAATTTTTTGGTTCTGAAACTTGCCTTCTTTATTATTTATTTATTTATTGACATATAGTTGATTTACAATGTTGTTAGTTTCACGTGTACAGCAGAGTAATTCAGTTACCTGTATATATATATATGCATATATATACATATGTATTCTTTTTCAGATATGCTGTTACAAAATATTGAGTATAGTTCTCTGTGCTAAGCAGTAGGTCCTTGTTGATATTTTATGTACTGTAGTGTTCTGTGTATATGTTAATCCGAAACTCCTAATTTAACCTTCCTCCACCTTTCCCCTTTGGTAACCATAAGTTTGTTTTCTATGTCTGTGCATCTATTTCTGTTTTGTATATAAGTTCATTTACATCTTTTTTTTAAGATTCCACATACAAGTGATATCATATGATATTTGTCTGACTTACTTCACTTAGTATGATAATCTAGGTCCATCCATGTTGCTGCAAATGGCTTTATTTTATTGTTTTTATGGCTGAGCAATACTCCATTGTGTGTGTGTGTATATACATATATAAAATATATATAATTCTTTTTAAAATTAATATTTAGGCATGCATAATATTTCAGACATTTTTGTACATTTCTGTGATATTGATTTCAAAGAACGTTCACATTTTACCCTTTGTTCTTTGCCTTTGTGTATTTTTTTTGTTTTTGTTAGAATATTTTTCCATGTAATTGAATAATAAATCTTTTATTTTAGTGATTTTTGTTAATTTTAAAAATTTGTATTAATATGAAATTCACATAACATAAAATCAACCATTTTTAAGTGGATAATCCAGTGGCATTTAGTACATGAACATTGTCGTGCAAACTCCAACTCCATCTAGTTTCAAAATATTTTTGTCACCCCAAAAGGAAATCTCTTACCTGTTAGTTATTATTCTCTATTCCCCACTTCCCCCTGCCCCTGGTACCCTCTAAATTGCATTCCATCTATGTGGATTTACCTCTCTGGATATTCCTTATGAAATAATTCATACATTATGTGACATTTTGTATGTGGTTTCTTTCACTTAGCATAATGCTTTCCAGGTTCATCCATGTTGTAGTGTGTAACAGTTCTTCATTTCTTTCTATACCTGAATGATACCCCATTGTATGTAAATACCACAATTTGTAGTATGTTCACCTTGTGGCCATTGTAAAGGATCCTGCAATGAACACACGTGCACACGTACTTGCTTGAGTACCTGTTTTCTATTCTTCTGAGTGTACACCAAAGAGTGGGATTGCTCAGTCTTATGGTAATTCTGTGTTTAACTTTTTCAGGAGCCACAGAACTATTCTCCATAGTACTAAACCATCTGACATTCCCACCAGCCACGTATGAGGGTTCCAATTTCTCCACATCCTCACCAACACTTTTTTATTATTGTTATTACTATTATGACCATCTTAGTGGTCCAACTCTCTTTCTCTCTCTCCTTCTCTCTCTCTCTCTTTCTCTCTCTCTCTCTTATTCTTCCTCAATAAATTGGTTCTCTTTCTTTAGGAAATCCTGACCAGTACACTTGTTAATTAGAGACTAATTAAATGACTTCTATACACTCAGTGTACAATGGGGGAGACAGAAACGGTATAATTCCTGTAGAAAATCCTGTTTCAAAAGAAGGAAAATAGGATGCACACAGAAGTCACTGGTCCATAGCAATTCTGAAATACAGATGAGCATATAATACCACTCATTAATTAGCTTACAATTCTCCTACCTGTGAATGATTCCCCACCATTCTTGGTTTTGATGTTGCCATCTAACTTATTCCTCCTCTTCAAAAAAAGATGTAGACTGTCTTTGCAGCTTAGTAAATTTCTCAGCATTCTTGCTACCTTGAGAAGTTCAAAGATTCAAATCTTTCTTTTCATATTGTACTCTGTCTTCTTTTCAGTTCTAGCTGATGCAATTCTTTAAAAATTTTGCAGGTTTGTTATGACACAATTTATAATTCACTCCATTAGACAAAAAAATAATCCCACAAATTTGATCTAGAAAATTTATTTTATACCTTGATCTCCCTGTAAGTCTTTTATAAGACAATGCTCTTAAGATTCAAGAAAGCCCTGTTATTTAGAAAGGATATGTAAGAAATGACATAATCATATTTAGAGAGCCTTCATTTTTTTGAATATGTCACTGAGGCCCGTCTTTAGATTTTTCAGAAATCTTGACAAAGTTTTACTTTCAGGGTTCTGATTCTATTTACAGAACTATTCATTTGTTTGTTTGTTTGTTGCAGTATCTTGTATTTACCCACTGCCTTGAAGCCATTTCTTAATTTTAGAAATGTTTGCTATCTGGAGAGGCTGGATCTAAAAAATATCGTTTTATTTTTAAACTGAGAAAACCTATGATTCTTTATATTATATTATTTTTACTTCAGCTCTTTTCTATTATCTCACATTTTACTGTTGACAGCAAGGAGAAGCCAGGTCATATCTTCAACTCTCTTCCTGGAAGTATCCTTAGCTAGTTTATCAGTGCCTTAGATGTATTTTATCTTTCCACATTACTTCAGTCCACACTGTTCCCAGATTTCTTCTACTCTAATAAGAAAACTATCCTGCTTCCTATGACACTTACCTATATTTCATTAAGTCCTCATCAATAGGCTTTTGAGAGCATTTAGGCTTTTTCTAACAGTGTCTTCTTAGTCTTTCACTAACACTCTTCTAAAGACCCTTCCATCTTCCACCTGCAACCCGATTCCAAAACTGCTGTCTCAGATTTAGATGTTGCTCTGGGACCAACATCAGTTTCAACATGAGTTGTAGCCAGGATGGAGGACTTTGGCAAATGTTGCTTTCCAACAAATGACACAATTCCAACCTCATATATTCTTTCAGTAACTTGCCCCTATCCCAGCAAGATATATTTTCTCTTCTCTTGAAACTGGGTAGGTCTTTGTAACTGCCTTGATCAAATGGAATATAGCAAAAATAATATGCCATAATTTATAAGGCTACATTAGAACAGGAAATACAATTTCTGTCAAGTTCTGTCCCTTGGGACACTTACCCTTGGAATCTAGGTACCATATTGTAGGAAAGCTCTGACCCACTGAGAGGGCACAAACACTGTATTATAGGTAAAGGCCAAGCTAAGTGACCAGCTTATCAACAAACAGTAAGTATCGACTACCATAGTGTGAGTGAAATGCCTCAGATGAGTTCAGCCCCTATGTGTAGAGTCAGTTCAAGCTCTCGGCTGTTAGTTGAATCTCGAAACATCATTGAACAGAGACAAATGGTCCTCCCTTTGTCTGTCTAAATCCTAATGCTCCATAGAACCTGTGAGCATACAAAATGGTTGTTTTACAGCACTAAATTTGAGGGTAAATTTTTTACACAGCAATAAATAATCAGAACAGTAAGGATTATCAAGAGCAGATGAAAAATATGGAATTATTGACAGAAATAATCCTGAGATTTAAAAAAATTTGTTCAACGACATAGTCAATTTTTAAAACATGATTAATGCATTAATTGTTTTAAAATAGTACAGTATAAAAAGATGAGTTTTTATGGACTCATAGTTATAAAAAGATGAAGTTAAATTTTGGTCTCCCATGAGACTAACACCCCTTGAGAACTGAGATCATTATTCAAATTTTTGCATAGGTTCTCAATGTCATTAATCAATAAAAGAACTAATTAATGATTGAAACAATAACTTACTGAATGATGTGATGACATTTCCTTTAAACTGATTAGAATTAATATGGGACGTTTAGATTCCTGAAAGTAAGAAAATGATTGTAGGGATTGCAAACTGCTCCTCTCCACACCTCTAAAGACATAGACACACACACATAAGATCTTAAAGACATTAAACAAGACACATGAGAGTAAAGATATTTCTGGTTCAAGTGGTTTTGGTTTGTTTTTAGTCTTAATGGCAGGATGAGGATATAATAATATTGCAAATAATTCTTAAATTTTGTAATTATACATTTTTTTCACTATTGTTCAACTCATAAAGCAAGAGTTCTAGTTCTCTACATATAGACTTCAAACAAGGAGAGCAAAATATTTATGTATCAGTTTTTTGGCCAGTGAATATTAGTGTAGTAAAATCTTGCATTGTACCTGTTCCTCTGTAAACACACACTTTCAAATTATTCAAAATTTAAGCAATTAGACACTACCCATCTATAGGCCACCTGAAAATACTGTTTATTCCTAAATTGCTTGAAATAGTTAAGTCACTCTCTTAAACTAAAAACATTTTTGTGTATAGAGCTACTGGTGTTGCATCTGACATCTGGACCAATTATCAGCTCTAGACAATTATGTCCCTTAATGTTCCATGCCCTTATTTTCTATCCAGTTCAGACCTTGTAATTAAAACCTCTTTAAATAGGATACAGCTTTTTTGGATAATGCAAAATCCTGATTGAATTCAAAAGAGAGATGTTATATCACAGAACCATTGTCTGTAAAAAGTAATTATATTTTTAAAGTTTTCCTCTTTGCTTGCCTAAGAAAAATGTAGGTATGCTATACATAGCCACTAGGATAGCAGTGAAAATCTCTACTGAATGTATTAATGTCTGTGTCACATAAAAATTCCTACTTAGGTTCCATTAAGTCCCATTTGTTTATTTTTGTTTTTATTTCCATTTCTCTAGGAGGTGGGTCAAAAAGGATCTTGCTGTGATTTATGTTATAGAGTGTTCTGCCTATGTTTTCCTCTAAGAATTTTAGAGTGTCTGGCCTTACATTTAGGTCTTTAATCGACTTTGAGATTATTTTTGTCTATTGTGTTAGGTGTTAGCTATCCAGTTTACCCAGCACCATTTAGTGAAGAGGCTGTCTTTTTTCCATTGTATATTATTGCCTCCTTTATCAAAGATAAGGTGACCATATGTGTGTGGGTTTGTCTCTGGGCTTTCTATCCTGTTCCATTGATCTATATTTCTGTTTTTGTGTCAGTACCATACTGTCTTGATTACTAAAGCTTTGTAATATAGTCTGAAGTCCAGCAGCCTGATTCCTCCAGCTCCATTTTTCTTTCTCAAGATTGCTTTGGCTATTCGGGGTCTTTTGTGATTCCATACAAATTGTGAAATGTTTTATTCTAATTCTGTGAAAAATGCCATTCATAGTTTGATAGGGTTTGCATTGAATCAGTAGATTGCTTTGGGTAGTAGAGTCATTTTCACAATGTTGATTATTCCAATCCAAGAACATGGTATATCTCTCCATCTGTTCATATCATCTTTAATTTCTTTTATCAGTGTCATAGTTTTCTGCATACAGGTCTTTTGTCTCCTTAGGTAGGTTTACTCCTAGGTCTTTTATTCTTTTTTTGCAATGGTAAATGGGAGTGTTTCCTTAATTTCTCTTCCAGATTTTTCATCAGTAGTGTATAGGAATGTTAGAGATTTCTGTGCATTAATTTTGTATCCTTCAACTTTATCAAATTCTTTGATTAGCTCTAGTATTTTTTGGTAGCATCTTTAGGATCCTCTATGTATAGTATCGTGTCATCTGCAAACAGTGACAGCTTTACTTCTTCATTTACAATTTGGATTACTTTCATTTCTTTTTCTTCTCTGATTGCTGTGGCTAAAACTTCCAAAACTATGTTGAATAACAGTGGTGAGAGTGGACAACTTTGTCTTGTTCCTGATCCTAGAGGAAATGCTTTCAGTTTTTCACCATTGAGAACAATGTTGGCTGTGGGTTTGTCATATATGGCCTTTATTATGTTGAGGTAATTTCCCTCTATGGCTACTTTCTGTACAGTTTTTATCATAAATGGGTGTTGGAAAAACATAAAGAAGATGAAAAGTCTCCCTCAGAATGGGAGAAAATATTTGCAAATTAAGCAAGTGACAAAGGATTAATCTCCAAAATTTACAAGCATCTCATGCAGCTCAATATCAATAAAACAAAAGACACAATCCAAAAATGGGTGCAAAATGTAAATACACATTTCTCCAAAGAAGACATGCAGATGGCCAACAAACGCATGAAATGATGCTCAACATCACTAATTATTAGAGAGATGCAAATGAAAACTTCAATGAGGTATCACATCACACCGGTCAGAATGGCCATAATCAAAAACTCTACAAACATTAAATGCTGGTGAGGGTGTGGAGAAAAAGGAACCCTCTTGCACTGTTGGTGGGAATGTAAATTGATACAGCCACTATGGAGAACAGTATGGAGGATACAACTGCTTCCTTTAGAATCAAGAACAAGACAGGTATTCTTTAATGAATATTTTACAGAAATTTCTAGTTAGCAGGAAAAAAATTAAATAATAACAATGAATAAACTACTGAATGAAGGACACAAACTTCTGCCTACACAGAATTCTCACAATAATCTACAGCCAAAGTATTATGGATACATTTCTGGTTGTAATTCTACTATACAAAAGAAAGTTTCACTTGTATATGTAAGAAATAATCTGTTAAAAAAGTAATTAAAAACAGAATTTATAATACAGTAAGAGTACCTAGGAATAAACCAAAATACTACAAAACTTCTATTTTATAAAAATTAAAAGTATTTCTTGCAGAACATTAAATAAGATTCAAATAAAAATAAAGGTATTGAATAGAAAGACTTGATACCATACCAACAGGGAAAACAGGTAGGGCAGAAATGCCATGCCAGGTTACAAGACTTAGTAGAAATGTTAGTACATTGGTGCAGGAATAGGCAAAAGTAGTGTGACCAGATGGAAAACTGAGAAATATCCAATCACATTTATTGAAAACTTAATATTTCAGAGAGACCATTGAAGACCAGTAGGAAAAAGTGGGTATTCAAAATTGGAAATGGAAACAAAAAAATGAACAAGTTTATATATATACATATGTATATATTGGTGTGTGTACAAACACATATATATATAACATGTATATATAAACACGTGCACACATATATATAACATTTAAGGAATGCAACTGAGGTGACAAAATACAGGAGCATGAGTGAAAACAAGGGAGGAAATGAGGTAAATTGGCTTGAGGAGGACCCTACTACTGGCTTTCAAAACGTATCAGTCACCTGTTGTCTTAAGTTGGGTTGGGTGGTGAGTAAGAATTTGTTTGAATGATTCATATACAGATATATATAAAGCTGTGTTATATGGATTTTATATGTAAAATGGCTTCCATTATAATAAATACATAAAAAGTTAATAAAATTTAAGAGATACAATTGAATAAGAAGTAAGGGGTTTTACATGGTAAATTCGGAGATGAATACAGTAGCCATGATTAATTTAATAAAGGGGTATTTAAAAACACAGAATAAAATAGGTAAATTCAAGTTCTTTAAAGATACAATGAGCATTGATATACAAGCTATAACTTCCAGTTTCTAGAATGGGCAAATATTTTCAACTGTCTTCATTGTGAAATCCTAACACCTATGAAATTTCACCTAACATTGTGAAATCCTAACAATGCCTAGCATATATTAGGTGTATGACTGATATTTGTGGGATGAATATTTTTTAACCATTTTTTATTGAAGTATAGTTAATTTACAATGTTGTGTTAGTTTCAGGTGTACAGCAAAGTGATTCAGTTATATAAACATTTTTTCAGATTACTTTCCATTATAGGTTATTACAAGGTATTGAATATAGTTCCCTGTGCTCTACAGTAGGTCCTTGTTGTTTATTTTATATATAGTAGTGTGAGTATGTTAATACCAAACTTGTAATTTCTCTCTCTCCCCTCCCCCACTATCCCCTTTGGTAACCATATGTTTGTTTTCTATGTCTGTGAGTCTATTTCTGTTTTGTAAATAAGTTCATTTGTACCATTTATTTTAGATTCCACATGTAAGTGATATCATATATTTGTCTTTCTCTGACTTATTTCACTTAGGATGATAATCCCTAGGTCCATCCATGTTGCTGCAAATGGCAATATTTAATTCTATTTTATGGCTGAGTAATATTCCTTTGTGTATAGAAAGATAGATAGATGCTTAGGTGGCTTCCATGTCTAGGCTATTGTAAATAGTGCTGCTATGAACATTGGGGTGTATGTATCTTTTCGAATTAGAGTTTTCTCCAGATATATGCCCAGGAGTAGGATTGCAGGATCATATGGTAGCTCTGTTTTTAGTTTTGTAAGGAAACTCCATACTGTCCTTCATAGTGGCTCCACCAATTCACATTCCCAACAGTGTAGGAGGATTCCTTTTCTCCAGCACTTATTATTTGTAAACTTTTTAATGATGGCCATTCTGACTGGTGTTATGTGGCACCTCATTGTAGTTTTGATTTCTGTTTCTCTAATAATTAGCAATATTGAGCATCTTTTTATATGCCTGTTGTCCATCTGTTTGTCTTCTTTGAAGAAAATCTATTTAGGTCTTCTGCCCACTTTTTGATTGTGTTGTTTGCTCTTCTGATATTAAGCTATATGAGCTGTTTGAATATGCTGGAAATCAATCCCTTGTCAGTTACATCATTTGCAAATATTTTCTCCCATTCTGTAGATTGTCTTTTCATTTTGTTTATGGTTTCCATTGCTGTGCAAAAGCTTTTAAGTTTAATTAGGTTCCATTTGTTTATTTTTGTTTTTATTTTCATTACTCTATTAATCCAAAAAAATATTGCTACTATTTATGTCAAAGAGTATTCTGCCTAGGTATTCCTCTAGGAGTTTTAGAGTATCCAGTATCCATTTACATATTTTATCCATTTTGAGTTCATGTTTGTGTATGGTGTTAGAGAATGTTCTAATTTCATTCTTTTACATGTAGCTCTCCAGTTTTCCCAGGACCACCTATTAAAGAGACTGTCTTTCTCCATTGTATAGTCTTGCCTCCTTTGTCATAGATTAATTGACCATAAGTTCATGGGTTTACCTCTGGGCTTTCTACCCTGTTCCATTCATCTATATGTCTGTTTTTGTACCAGTACCATACTGTTTTGATTACCATAGCTTTGTAGTATAGTCTGAAGGCAGAGACCCTGATTCCTTCAGCTTTGTTCTTCTTTCTCAAGATTGTTTTGGTTAATTGGGATCTTTTTTGTTTCCATACATATTTAGAAGATTTTTGTTCTAGTTCTGTGAAAAATGTCATAGGTAATTTGATATGGATCACATTGAATCTGTAGATAGCTGTGGGTATTATGGTCATTTTAACAATATTAATTCTTCCACCCAAGAACACAGTATATCTCTCCATCTGTTTGTGTTGTCTTCAATTTCTTTCATCAGCATTTTATAGTTTTCAGAGTAGAGGTCTTTTGCTTCCTTAGGTAGGTTTATTCCTATGAATTTTATTATTTTTGATGCAATGGTAAATGGGATTGTTTCCTTAATTTCTCTTTCTGATATTTCATTTTTAGTGTATAGAAATGAAATAGATTTCTGTGAATTAAATTTGTATCCTGCAACTTTACAGAATTCATTGATGAGCTCTAGTAGTTTCCTGGTAGCGTCTGTAGGATTTTCTATGTATAGTACCCTGTCATCTGCAAACTGTGACAATTTTATTTCTTTTGTTCCTGGAATGAATATGTTGAATGAATTAATGAAGCAAAAAAAAAAAAAAAAAAAAAAACCTCTGAACAAAAGAACATGATTTTGGAGGGGTTGTCATAGTGATTTTGCAGGGGACTGCAGTTGACAGCTATTTATGTTATTATAGACTTTTTATCCTTTTTTCTGTTTGGTGTGTGTGTGTGTGTGTACACATACGTGTATGTGTGTGTATACTTTTTTCTTCCTATTTGAATCTGTTAGTCCTTTTAATTTGTTGCCGCATTTTGTGCTGAACAGATAGACAAGATGTTGGAGAATGGTATAGAAAAGAAAGATACAGAAGGCTAAATGCTTTGTTTGGAATTTTTTCTAGATTTAAGGGAGACAAGTAAAAACAATCTTAAGGGTTCTTCAAGATTATCCAATTTGTTTCAACCCAAATATGAATAATGCAGATAATGACACACATAGCCTACTTCCAACCTGATTAGCTGTTTACTCATTACATTTATAGTAACACATGTCTAGTTCTATTAGTAATTAAGACATTATTTTGTATCAGTCATATAATTATCTAAGAAAGCCAAAGACAAGTGAGAAATTTCTTTAATCAGGTGAAAGCATCCTGTTTTCAAGTACTAAAACATCCTAAAATTACAGCTTTTTACTATTATTTCCAGAATGAAGAACTTTAATACCTGAAATTATGTTAATTCCAAATTCTCATTTTTATTTGTTTCCAAAAGACAAAAGTCCATTCTTAGAGAAGACAATGAATGATAATTTATCAGGAAAAACAATTACATGAAAAAGGAAAAGCAAAGAAATATTTTAGAAAACAATGATGCTCTGAAATGAAAAATCAAAATAGATGGATATTTTTAAAAGCTATACTATAATATTGAAAGCCATCTGACAATATAATTACTTATGTATAAACTTTTTCATAAATTAATTGGTTTCTTCTTTTCATAGGAGGACATGTTCAACTATTGAATCTTCTTATATTCTATATGTTCTACATTTGGTAACACTCAAAAGAGACACAAGAAATAGATCTTTCTTTGGGCCAAATAAAAAGAATCTAGATAATTAAGAAACTGTTTCCTACATAATTTGAAAACTGTGTTTCGACACCTTTCAATAAACTGTCAGGCAAAATATTATACCATTACTGAAATATTGAGAAAAACTTACCTGAGCCACACAAGCATATTTTTCCAGAATGTTAGAAATGGATAGATTTATCACTGAAGAACTTGCACATTTAAAAAAATTTCAGTGGTTACATTCTGCTATGTTCATTGTGTTAGAAAAATGCAAATTTACTATATTAAATCATTCATGTAGGTATGTGTATCAGTCAGGGTACACATGTATATGTATATATATGTTACATTTGTATATATATATTATCTCCTTATTGTTGCAAACTGAAATCAAAGAGAAATTATGAATTAGATTTTTTTTTCTAGATAAGTAGAACATAGGACAATTTAATGGTCTGTAAAGGGCAAGAAGATTAAAAGTCTTAGGTAAACAAAGTTCAGAGAAGTAGAGAATAAATACAAATTTTGTCTATCAGTAGCTCCAGAAAAGGAAACACAGAGAACAGAGGTGATAAAATAATAAAAGAATTAACAAGGGGAAACTTTCCCAATGGTAAGGAAATATAAATCTATGAATAGCCAAATTATGTATAAAATGTAGTAGTTATTTCCCGGACATTCAAAAAAAACAAAACAAAACAAAAAAAACCAGGGACTTTGCTGGTGGACCAGTGGTTAAGAGTCTGCACTTCCACTGCCAGGGGTGTGGGGTTGATCCCTGTTCAGGGATCTAAGATCCCACAAGCCACACGGCCAAACAAAACAAAACAAAACAAAACAAAACAAAACAAAAAACACTTTAAAGTTAAGAATGGAAGTATTTGGACTCCGCATGTGAAGATATTATTCAGAAAAAAAAAAACAGTTCAAAGTTTTTATGTAGAACACCATTAAGAGTTTTGATGGATCTTCACTATTATCAGGAAGGAGGTAAAGAGAAGAATAAACTAGAAAATAAAGTTTTTTAAACTTCTAAGTGTACTCTGATACTATTTCTTAAGTTCTCTTTCATTTTGTTATTATGCACTTATATATCCATTTATTCAACAAATAAATGAAGTGGCTTTTAGAAAAATATAACATAAAATAATAACTATTTGAAAATAAGGAAAGAGCAGATGAAGTCAGTAGGAATGTTAACTTTTAACAGTAAAACCTGTACTTGAATGTTTTGTTGATAAATATGGGCAGAAAATTCCTAAGTTTTCAAGGCAAAGTAAACATACAAATAGAATCACAAAATTCTAGGATAGAAGTTGTACAGTGACAAAAACTTGAACAGATTGCATGAAATTAAAAAGTGTTCAAAGATAAAAATCTTAAAAAATGTCATTTTCCCCCTGAAAACAAGAGGCAAAAATATATCCTTAGGTCATTTACTTTCACTGTAGTCTATAAATTTCACTTTAAAAATGGATCTCATGGCAGTAATAAGAGGCAATAAAAATATGTTTCTACTAGTAGATGAAAACAAGAGAAGCACACCAAAGGAAAAAGGCTCATGTAGGCTGTTTGTACATGGGACCCACTGTCTTGAGTCACATGAGAAGTTTTGCACTTCATAAGTAGAAACATATATTAAGACATGTTTTTAAATAAAATATTTACCTCTTTTGATCCCTAAAATTGTACACCATTATAGCAAACACTACAATTGCACATATCTATTTCATAAATATGTGCTATATTTATCAATGTCTTCATAAAAGCCAGCATCTTCCTTTAGGCAATTAACAATCTTACTGTATAGAATTAAAGATAGTCAAGGAACCTTATAAAGATGAGAAAATCAGTCCTGAAGTGGATAATTTGTCCTAAATAACACATGCAGTACTTGCCAGATAGTGGACTTGAATTTTAATTCAGAATCTTTAATTCAGTGCTATTTAAATTATACCAAAGACAATGGCAAGATGGTAATGAATCTTTTTAATAAAAATTAAGGTTATTTTACTATGTGACCACGAAATAGACTTTTTTTGTGTGTTTGTATAATGGCCTTTTCCCATATAAAAAGGAAAAGGGCATTTTTCCTTTTTCTGTATCGTTTCAGCTTAAAGGTTTGCTATGAACTTGGTGAGCAACCTTGGGCAAATTACTTAACCTCTCTGTGCTTCAGTTTCCACATCTATAAAATGACAACAATAAGAATAACTCCTTCATAGTATTGGTACCAAGATCAAATGAATTAATATTTGTATAGCATATAGTAAGCTCTACATAGATGTTAACCACAAATATATATAAAGATGCCAACCTGCCAATCTTTATATTACATATTTTTCTATTTATACAGCCCTTCATTTCATGTTTTTGTTATCTTATTAATGGATTAGCAAAAATTTTTAGAAGCTGGAATTTTGAAAAAACTTGTATTTATTTTTCTGGAAACAGAGACCTTTGACTTACACCAACATTTTTTTTTTTTTGATTGGGATAAACATATATATTTTTTTCAGATCTTTATTGGAGTATAAATGCTTTACAATGTCGTGTTAGTTTCTGCTGTATAACAAAGTGAATCAGCTATATGTATACATATATCCCCATATCCCCTCCCTCTTGAGCCTCCTTCTCAACCTTCCTATCCCATCCCTCTAGGTCATCACAAAGCACCGAGCTGATCTCCCTGTGCTATGCAGCAACTTTCCACTAGCTAGCTATTTTACGTTTGGTAGTGTATATATGTCAATGCTACTCTCTCACTTCATCCCAGCTTCCCTTTCCTCCCATGCCCTCAAGTCCATTCTCTATGTCTGTGTCTTTATTCCTGCCCTGTCACTAGGTTCTTCAGTACTGCTTTTGTAATTCCATATATATACGTTAGCATATGTTATTTGTTTTTCTCTTTCTGACTTACTTCACTCCGTATGACAGATTCTAGGTCCATCCACCTCACTAAAAATAACTCAATTTAATTCCTTTTTATGGATGACTAATATTCCATTGTATATATGTGCCACATCTTCTTTATACATTAATCAGTTGATAGACATTCAGGTTGCTTCCATGTACTGGCCATTGTAAATAGTGTTGCAACGAACATTGTGGTACATGTTGTGGTTTTCACAGGGTATATGCCCAGTAGTGGGATTGCTGGGTCATATGGTAGTTCTATTTTTAGCTTTTTCAGGGACCTCCATACTCTTCTTCATAGTGGCTGTATCAATTTACATTCCCACCAACAGTGCCAGAGGGTTCCCTTTTCTCCACACCCTCTCCAGCATTTATTGTTTGTAGATTTTTTATGATGGCCATTCTGACTGGTGTGAGGGGATACCTCATTGTGGTTTTGATTTGCAACAAATTAAAGAACAAAAACCATATGATCATCCCAATAGATGCAGAAAAACTTTTGACAAAATGCAACACCCATTTATGATAAAAACTCTTCAGAAAGTGGGCATAGAGGGAACTTACCTCAACATAATAAAAGTCTTATATAACAAACCCACAGCAAACATCAATCTCAATGGTGAAAAGCTGAAAGCATTTCCTCTAAGATCAGGAACAAGACAAGGATGTCAACTCCCACTCCCACCAACAGTGCCAGAGGGTTCCCTTTTCTCCACACCCTCTCCAGCATTTATTGTTTGTAGATTTTTTATGATGGCCATTCTGACTGGTGTGAGGGGATACCTCATTGTGGTTTTGATTTGCAACAAATTAAAGAACAAAAACCATATGATCATCCCAATAGATGCAGAAAAACTTTTGACAAAATGCAACACCCATTTATGATAAAAACTCTTCAGAAAGTGGGCATAGAGGGAACTTACCTCAACATAATAAAAGTCTTATATAACAAACCCACAGCAAACATCAATCTCAATGGTGAAAAGCTGAAAGCATTTCCTCTAAGATCAGGAACAAGACAAGGATGTCAACTCCCACTACTATTATTCAATGTAGTATTGGAAGTCCTAGACACAGCAATCAGAGAAGAAAAAGAAATAAAAGGAATACAAATTGAAAAAGAAGTAAAACTGTCACTCTTCGCAGATGACATGCATTACTATACACTAACAATGAAAGATCAGAAAGAGAAATTAAGGAAACAATCCCATTTCCCATAGTAACAAAAAAATAAAATACCTAGGAATAAACCTACCTAAGGAGGCAAAAGACCTGTACTAAGAAAACTATAAAACACTGATGAAAGAAATCAAAGATGACATAAACAGATGGAGAGATATACTATGCTCCTAGATTGGAAGAATCAATATTGTGAAAATGAGTATACTACCCAAAGCAATCTACAGGTTCAATGCAATCCCTATCAAACTACCAATGGCATTTTTCACATAACTAGAACAAGAAATTTTACAATTTGTAAGGAAACAAAAAACAACCCAAATAACCAAAGCAATCTTGAGAAAGAAAATTGGAGCTTGAGGAATCAGGCTCCCTGACTTCAGACTATACTACAAAGCTACAGTAATCAAAACAGTATGGTACTGGCACAAAAACAGAAATATAGATCATTGGAACGGGATAGAAAGCCCAGAGATAAACCCAAGTACATATGGTCACCTTATCTTTGACAAAGGTGACAAGAATATACAATGGGAGAAAAGACAGCCTCTTCAATAAGTGGTTCTGGGAAAAATGGACAGCTACATATAAAAGAATGAAATTAGAACACACCTTAACACCACACACAAAAATAAACTCAAAATGGATTAACGACCTAAATGTAAGGCCAAGCACTGTAAAACTTAGAGGAAACCATAGGCAGAACACTCTATGACATAATTCACAGCAAGATCCTTTTTGACCCATCTCCTAGAGAAATGGAAATAAAAGCAAAAATAAACAAATGGGACCTAATGAAACTTAAAGGAGTTTGCACAACAAAGGAAACCATAAACAAGATGAAAAGACAACCCTCAGAATGGGAGAAAATATTTGCAAACAAAGCAACTGGCAAAGGATTAGTCTCCAGCTTCTGAAATAATTGTGATAGATAGATAGATAGATAGATAGATAGATAGATAGATAGATAGGTAGATGATAGGTAGATAGGTAGTTTTCATCAAGCAAAATTTATTTGTGGTAGCCTTTCAAAAACATCATTACCATTATAAAAGAATATTGTTTCACCTAGAAAAAGCCATTTCTAAATAATTTCCTGCTCAATAAAGATGTTTTTCTTACAAAATTTAATGCACATCATTTTGGCCAAAGCAACAGTGGAAGCTGATTACATGTCGGCTACATTAGACAGTGTGTCCTGCTTTATAATTGCTACCCTGGCCTGAAAATCCTGGAGTAAGATTACATGACAGCTGTTTCCCTGTTTGTCCATAAAATTGAGATGTTTGTTTCATAAAGCAAACCCTGTGACCAGAGATTGTTTTTAATATGCAACTAATATCTTTATTGAAATAAGGGAAAATACAAAATGGTTAGCTCTCATTGTTCTTGTCCCATTATTTTTATACCTTTGTTTGGTCATAACTCTGTGTGTATAGCTTGCATATGTACTTGTGTTTGTAGAAACATTCTTATGTAATACATATAAATTTGTGCATAAATGTATATATATATATTTCTGATATGACAATAAAAAGATAGAAAGAGGCCATAGGGAAAAATGATAGACTAAGGAATATAATCCACTATATATATATCCATTATATGGACACTTTACTTGCCTTCTATAACATTCAGAAAGTATATTTCTCTACAATGCAAAATTGTAACATACATTTTAAATCAATTATACCATTAATCTAGACATTTAATTTTCAGTCTGTAGAAGAAATTCAATAAAATATTTTAAAAGAAGTATTTGGCAGCATTTTTCCATATGCTGAAGTCCTGTCTTTCTCTTTCCGTCCCTACCCTACCCTTTTATATTATCATGCATCATACTGTGTTATTTTTAAATTTTTATATAATTCAGACTTTTTTATATTTGTCAGCTGATGAAGTATTTGTTTCTTTTACTAAATGAAGTGTTTCAAGGATAAGATCATCTCTTTCTCCATCTTTGCATTTCCAGCACCTGAAAGTTGTATATACTTATCTTTAGATCAAGAAAGAGTCCTGGTTGAAGATGCCCTAATGCATATAGATGGTATTTAATTGGATAAGACCATCAAGACATGAAAAGATTAATTGGTGATATTAATTGGAAGCAGCAAAGAAAACTGAACGAAATCTTCCAGCACATTCATAAAGATAACATCCAAAAGTGCATGTTGGATCAAAAGAAGAGTTTTGTATTGCTTACATTTTTCATGTGAGAGAAAAAGAAGAAAGAGAGATCAGAACTGAGTTTTTCTTTAGTATGTGTCTCAGCATATAAGCAACTCACATATAACAAAGAAATCCTGGGAAACTGTTTGCATGGTTGATCACTGAATGTTCATGCCAAAGAAGTAGAACCTTTTGTTTTGATCACTGATTATTTTGAGATCAGTGGGATAGACAGGAAAAGAAATGTTGGGATCAATATTCATGTACGGCCTATGATGTATGCAACAGGAGGGCATTTTGACAACACGTGCATGTCAATGTCTGTCTGTCTTACTCACCAGAAACATCTTGTAATCATACATTTCCTGATCTTGTTTTTGTATTGGAGAAAAAAATGGCAAAATACAAAAGCTATCACATTGCTCCCACTTGTTATACGTTATCTTTGTATGGTCTACAAAAATACTTCTCAATCGTTTTCATCATTTTTACTTTAACATTTAAACACACACCAATGAATCCACCATAGTTTTACATAATTTTCATGGCATGAATTATAAACCCATCTTTTACTTTCTCCTAAAGAATGTGTATAGAATGCAAGTGCTTGAAAGTGAAATAATTGTTAGCATAACCTTAAGTTTACTTCACATAATAAAAATAATAAAATAGGGCTTCCCTGGTGGCGCAGTGGTTGCGTGTCCGCCTGCCGATGCAGGGGAACCGGGTTCGCGCCCCGGTCTGGGAGGATCCCACGTGCCGCGGAGCGGCTGGGCCCGTGAGCCATGGCCGCTGGGCCTGCGCGTCCGGAGCCTGTGCTCCGCAACGGGAGAGGCCACAACAGTGAGAGGCCCGCATACCGCAAAAAAAAAAAATAATAATAATAATAATAATAAAACAAATTGTATATCATAGTGACATAAACTGCAAGTTCGGAGACTGCAAACTGTAGCCACCATGCTAGAGCCAGTTCAATAAATATATTCTGAGAATTTTATAGCAAAATGCAACAGACCTAAAATTTTAAATTGTAAAGAGAGTTTGACAACACATTTTTGTCTATTAAAATGTTATAAACCTAAGATGATATACAATGACTTTTCAAACTAAAATGTTTTTTACAGTCTATTAATGATTTTTGTACAATAACTTTTAACAGACATCAAATAATCCCACTATGCTCAGTGAATATCAAAGAGGACCAAAGATGAAAAAACTAGAACCTAACAGATGAAATAGATTGTAGCTGTTCACTGCTAAATACCTTTAGACAAATTATTGAATTGTAAAATTACAAACAACACTGGTGATTATTTGTGCTGACAGAAAATCCATCCTGAAAAACAAAAGCAACAAGAATATGTTTTTCAAATCCTAAAGGTCATCTCAGAAAATTGTTTTGTTATTTCCTTGAGGAAGGAAAAAGAATTTTTAAATATTTGAGCATAAACTGTTGAAGACTAAATATGGAGACACTGAGAAATAAGATAGTTTTGTAAGTACATAATACAGTTGTTACCATCATCACTCACAAATGATAATACAGATTAAAATCATGTCACACACAGCACTGAACCAAACTACAGTGCACGATAGGCTAAGTTTCTTACGAGTGGTCTGCTGTATAATTAATAGCAACTTTGGATGAGTCAGTCCTTATCAATACCACCAAATTAAAAACAAAAAATAGCTGCAAAGCCCAAAACAGAAATAGATTTTTTATTAAATGTAGCATTTATAAGCAGTTTAATATTTATTTTGTTTTTCCTCTCTGTCATAACAATTTTCTTGATATAAAAATCATAAGACCCTTATAAGCTAAATTTAGGCTCCTCAAACCTGTACAAAATTTAATTTGATATCAATCTAAGGATTTGAGGAATAAGCAAATAACCATATTACAGTTGAATTTTTTTTAACATCTTTATTGGAGTATAATTGCTTTACAATGTTGTGTTAGTTTCTGCTGTATAACAAAGTGAATCAGCTATATGTATACATATATCCCCATATCCCCTCCCTCTTGCATCTCCCTACCACCATCCCTATTCCACCCCTCCAGGTGGTCACAAAGCACAGAGCTGATCTCCCCGTGCTATGTGGCTGCTTCCCACTCGCTATCTATTTTACATTTGGTAGTGTATATAAGTCCATGACACTCTCTCACTTCGTCCCAGCTTACCCTTCCCCCTCCCTGTGTCCTCAAGTCCATTCTCTACATCTGCGTCTTTATTCCTGTCTTGCTCCTAGGTTCTTCAGAAACTTTATTTTGTTTTTTAGATTCCATGTATATGTGTTAGCATATGGTATTTTTTTTTTCTCTTTCTGACTTACTTTTCTCTGTATGACAGACTCTAGGTCCTTCCAACTCACTACAAATAACTCAATTTCATTTCTTTTGATGGCTGAGTAGTATTCCATTTTATATATGTGCCACAACTTTTTTATACATTCATCTGTTGATGGACCCTTAGGTTGCTTCCATGTCCTGGCTATTGTAAATAGAGCTGCAATGAACATTGTGGCACATGACTCTTTTTGAATTATGGTTTTCTCAGGTATATGTCCAGTGGTGGGATTGCTGAGTCATATGGTAGTTCTATTTTTAGTTTTTTAGGGAACCTCCATACTGTTCTCCATAGTGGCTGTATCAATTTACATTCCCACCAACAGTGCAAGAGGGTTCCCTTTTCCCCACACCCTCTCCAGCATTTGTTGTTTGTAGATTTTTTGATACTGGCCATTCTGACTGGTGTGAGGTGATACCTCATTGTAGTTTTCACTTGCATTTCTCTAATGATTAGTGATGTTGAGCATCCTTTCATGTATTTGTTGACAAACTGTATATCTTCTTTGGAGAAATGTCTATTTAGGTCTTCTGCCCATTTTTGGATTGGGTTGTTTGTTTTTTTGATATTGAGCTGCATGAGCTGCTTGTATATTTTGGAGGTTAATCTTTTGCCAGTTGCTTCATTTGCAAATATTTTCTCCCATTCTGAGGGGTGTCTTTTTGTCTTGTTTACGGTTTCCTTTGCTGTGCAAAAGCTTTTAAGTTTCATTAGGTCCCATTTGTTTATTTTTTGTTTTGTTTCCATTTCTCTAGGAGATGGGTCAAAAAGGATCTTGCTGTGTTTTATGTCATAGCGTGTTCTGCCTATGTTTTCCTCTAAGAGTTTTATAGTGTCTGGCCTTAAATTTAGGCCTTTAATCCTTTTTGAGTTTATTTTTGTGTATGGTGTTAGGAAGTGTTCTCATTTCATTCTTTTACATGTAGCTGTCCAGTTTTCCCAGCACAACTTATTGAAGAGGCTCTCTTTTCTCCATTGTATATTCTTGCTTCCTTTATAAAGATAAGGTGACCATATGTGTGTGGGTATATCTCTGGGCTTTCTATCCTGTTCCATTGATCTATATTTCTGTTTTTGTGTCAGTATCTTACTGTTTTGATTACTGTAACTTTTTAGTATAGTGTCAAACTAAAATGTTTTCATTGACTTTTGCAGTTATGTATCGAATTACAAATGTGCTCAAATCACAGAAAATGACATTGGAGGACCTCTATGTAAATAACTCAAAGACTAACTTCCAGTTCTTTCTCTTGTTTGAAAGATTATTGTCTTGACATGTTGTAATCCACAAATTTTCTAAAAAGATATTCATAAATTTTGAGAATTTAAATCAAATACTAACAAGAAATTTACTATTTTTTATCTACAAGCTAAATCATTTATGACAAAAACTGATAAAAATATGAAACCAAAACAACTAAATATTAAATTATATTAATTTTCTCATAGTAATTTAGATATAATGGAAATATGTCACTCTTTTTTAAGGAAAATTACTGAGATTAAAAATTTAAAAAAGAATAAATTTAGTTTTTCCATATATTTTCTCTGCAATAGAATATAAAGATTGGTATAAAAATTCTGAAAATTTGACATAGATAAAAAGCAGAGGAAGCCTTCTTAAGGTGGTGCACCCCCAACCATCACCTCTGTCTTTATCCCAAGCATACCGGGTACAAAAAAAGAAAACTAAAAATGTATTTGTCTGAGAACAAACAAACAAATAAACAAAAATACAGTTGACCACCCCATGAGGCTATAGGTAATATATATATAGGAAATAGAAATCTCTGTACATGGTGTTAGGATTCTTCAGAGAACCAGAACAAATAGGATATATTTATATATGAAAGAGAGTGAGAGAGAGAATTGAAGGAATTGGCTTATGCAGTTATGGAGGCTGGCGGGTCTGAGATCTTTGGGGCAGGCTGAAGCCTAAAGACCCAGGGAAGAGCTGATGCTGCAGTTTGAGTTTGAAGGCTGTCTGGACAAAGAATTCCTTCTTCCTTGGGGACCTTAGTCTTTACTAAGGCCATCAGTTCATTGAATGTGGCTCACCCAGGTTATAGTGATAATCTGCTTTACTCAAAGTCTACGGATTTAAATGTCAATCACATCTACAAACTACTTTCACAGCTATATTTAGACTGTTGTTTACCAAATAACTGGGTACAATAGCCTAGTCACGTTGACGTATAAAATTAACTATTACACGTGGAAAGGTAATGAGTGAAGCAGATAAAATTTAGAGGCTAGGATTTGAGTTAAACCTTTGCAAAATCTGCTATATTGCCAATATCTCTATAGATGGGTAATCACAAATATAAAAATAATAATTCTGGTCTGAGAAACCTAGAAAAACAGATGAAGGTGAAAACAAAACTGTAGTATTGAGAAGTGTAATCTAAAAGGTGAAAAAATACACATTCAAGGTGAGTCTACAAAGTACAATCCAAAATATGTGATGAAATTTAACAGAGAACAAGCAGAAAAAAAATTGAGATAAATCTGTTTAGAATTCTAATAAATTAGACAACCTTAAAAGAGCTATCCAATGAGTATATATTTATCCTCAAGGAGATAAAGAACACAATTAATTGAAAAATACAAGTAATTATGAAAAAAAATCCCTCCTATTTCAATTGTCATAAGCAAGCAGCAATGAAGAGGGACAAAGTAAAAATAGTAAAAATACAGCTATCATAACCAAGCTATCTCTTCTTGGTAAAAGAAGAAACAGATAGATCAATGAAACAGAATAAGGAGTCCAGACATAAACTCACACAAATATAGCCAACTGATCTTTAACAAAACAGCAAAAACAATATGACAAATTTTGCTAGATAACTGGATATCTGCATGCAAATAAATAAAAAAAGAATCTAGACAGAACTTCAAGAAAACCCTTCAAGAAGATTAACTCAAAATGGATTGTAGGCCTAAATGTAAAATGCAAAACTGTGAAAGTTTTAAAAGATAATATAGGAGAAAATATAGATAACTTTGGATTTGCAATGTCTTTTTAGTTACAATACCAAAAGTATAATCCGTGAAGAATTGATTAGGTGGACTTCATTAAAATTTAAAACTTCTGCAAAAACACAGTCAAGAGAATGGGAAAATAAACCACAGACTAGAAGAAAATATTTGCAAACGACAGTTGACAAAGAACACATCCAAAATATTCAAAGACCACTTAACACTCAACAGTAAGAAAACGTGCAAATTAATTTAAAATGGGGCAAATATCTTAACAGACACCTCACCAAAGAAGATATACTGGTGGCAAATAAACATATGAAAATAGGCACCACATTATATGTCATTAGGGAATTTGAAATTCAAACAATGATGAAATATCACTACATACTTATTCAAATGATCAAAATTCCAAACACTGACAATACCAAATGCTGGTGAGGATGTGGACCAGCAGGAACTTTCATTCATTGCTGGTGAGAACGCAGAAATGGTACAGCCACTTTGGTAAACAGTTTGGCGGTTTCTTACAAAACTAAACATTCTCTTACCATACAATCCAGCAATCATGCTTCTTGGGTTGAAAACTTATGTTCACACAAAAACCCACACACAGATGTTTATAGCAGCTTTATTCATAATTTCCAATACCTGGAAGCAAACAAAGATATCTTTCCAAAGGTGAATGCATAAATAAATTTCAGTGCATCCAGAAATGGAATACTATTCAGTCAGTACTGAAAAAATGGGCTATCAAGCCGTGAAAAGACACGGAAGAATCATGAATGCATATTGCTAAGTGTGTGTGATTTAATATTTTTAAGACTATAAACATGGTTGATGTAAGCTGTCACAAGGTAGGTACTTAGTATTGTTTTTTCATTTTTCCAGCATGAGTAAATTTAAATTTCTGTGAAAAGCTAAGAAAATATAGGTACTGTGCAAAAGTAAGTTATTAACTAACACATTATAGTCTTTTACCTTTTCATTCCTACTGCTATTACTCTTGTTTAGACACCATTCTTTTCTGCCTGGACTATCATAATCGACTTCAAATTCCAATGTTCGCAATGGCCTTCCAATATCATGTTTCTCCCATCTGTAATTAAACTCCCAAAGACTGCTATTAAGGAATGTTATCTTGAAACGTAACTCCAAATAACATACTTCTCAGTGACTCTTCTGGGCTTGCAGGATGTCACGATCTTTTGTCTGTATTCAGGGTCTTCATATCCTGACCACAACTAATTTTTCCATGTTCATTTACAGATATTTTCTATCATGCACTTACGATTCACTCTAACATCTCTGCTTCTCTCATTGCATTTTCTATGTTTGAAATACCCTTAGTTCCCTACAAAATGAAAGCTTACCTATTTTTCCAGGCTTACTTAAAATACTAAGTCTACTGAAAATTTTCCCTAAGAACATCCTCAAACATAGCGATAATATGCTTCATTCCATACTCTCATGAGCAGCAGAAACTTTCCTTTTTGCATTAAAGCTATGTTTTTTACATGTATAAGCATTCTGTCTAGTTCCCACAAATTTTCCATCCAAACCTAAGACTGTTGGTTTCTTAGAACAACAATATTTTATCTTTATTTTTGTTGCATTCAATGTATTGTCTGCCACGTGTGCTTTTTGGATGGTAGATCAAACACTCTGCCGTTGAGAGTGTATTTTGTTCTCAAATTCCTTGTCTAAATGTATCATGGAAATGCCTTTGCTTTAAGTTTACTTTGTATAATAATCTACAGCGATATATTTAGGTTTTATTCACTGTCTTTGTTACAATTTATATAATCTATATCATAATGCTCTTAATCCTATAGTGGCAGTAGGAGACTTTTACCCCCAGCCATAGACTTAATTTTGTATGCCTCAAGAAAATCAACTCAGAATGTCAGCATATATGTATAGAAGGTAATATACATATAGTCAGACAAATACATACATAGATATGAAATTTTATGTGAGATGGTTTACAATGAGATGCAATTTTTATCACCTTATAATAAGGTAAATATCTATCTTTGTATATATGGACAAATAGATTTCTGTTTAAAATATGGTTACTCTTATCTAACGTAAAATAACAGGGCCAGAGGAGCTCTGAGAAGAGTAAATATTACAGTCAACCCAGAGAGATGCTAATTATCCTTTTTTTTGTTTTTTGCCTGCCCCGTGAGGCATGAGAGATCTTAGTTCCCTGACCAGGGATCAAACATGCACCCCCTGCAGTGGAAGCACGGAGTCTTAACCTCTGGACCACCAGGGAAGTCCCCGTTGCTAATTATCCTTCTAATGAACATGATTGCGTGTAACTCTTGGTGACCTCTTAATAAAATTCCTTCTAAGTGAAACTCTCCTCTGTATGCTATTTTTCTAAAAAGTATAACGCCATGGTTGAGCTTTCCCCAAAATTCATATTTAAATTATACTTAGGATTCTCAGAAGGTATAGAAAACCTGCTGATCTTAACAGTCATAATTTTTCCTTATCCAGTAGAATGTATATCTAGTAAAAAATATCTTTTAAGACTATAGAAAAAATGCTTCTTTATGTTGGAGATGATCTGACAATTTTGTACAGCCCTTCTAAATTCAGAATTTTTCACCCTACACTGAAGAATGTTCCTTAAGCATTTCTTGGCAGTGTACCAATCAGACAACTAAACGTGATTTTAAAAACATGACTTAGAGATTTTGTTACACAAAAGATTTATTGCATAATCTTTGACTTTGGTAAGAGAAGGCAGGTCATTTAGGCAGTAGCAGTACATTTATCCAATTAACTCCCTTTATTTTATTTTTATGCTTGAATTTACACCTTTGAATTCAGGATTCTCCTTATCTTGTTTATTAATTTGAGGCAAGGATTCCAGCCCTTTTAAAACTAGGTCAGCAGAAAACTTCTGCTTCTAGCTAAGGCAGAGTAGTGTGCAGGCAAATAATCCTTCCATGAAATGATCTAGAAATCTAGAAAAAATTGCAAATTTATTTATTTACTAATTTGAGGGTTTAATTTTCTTTTTAAATGTAAAGGCAGCAGAATGTTGCTGAGGTAATAATGAAAGCCCTACGTTCCACAGAGGGGGAGTGAAGAGAGGTGAGCAGATGTAGGGCAGCTACTTCTTTTAGGATATTTCTGCTTCCGTGTGTATGGAAAGAGGCCTGGGTGGTAGGCACAGGGCTTGAGAAGAGCACTGCAGTTGAGAGTCACAGAAACCAGCAAGTGTTTTGAATTGTTGTGTGACTGAAGACATGAACTTTGGAGATGGGAGTGAGCAAGGCTCTGATAGAAAAGGGGTCAGAGAAGTGACCATAAATGCAGACAATTTTTCAATCAGGATGTTTTGAAAATTATAAAAGATGTCGGTAAAAGTGAAGAAAGTGAGCCAAAACTTTCCCTTGTCTCACTGCGTTGAACAGACAAAGATTATAAAGTTCAGAACCCACTGGGGGGCCAACCTCAATGAAAAACTCAGGCCCTCAGCTGGAATCACTGGAGGTACATGCTGAGAAGTGGGTATAAAAAAACAAATAGACATAGTATTAGTGCAACTCTAGCCCATCTCAAACTCAGCAAGTTCATAATTAGATTGAGTTCATCAGTTACCTGCTCTATGTTCCTAGCAGAGAAAAGTGTAAACCTTTCAAGGAAAATGGCATAATTTAGAACATCTACTATTCAAACCACAACCGATATTTAATAAAATTACTAGGGTTGTCAAAAGATAGAACCAAATGACCAAAACACGAGAGAAAATTCAGTCAATAGAAGTAAATCCTTACATAATCTAAATATATGATCTACATAATAGGCACAGGTGAGCAAACACGGTCATCTGGACCCGCTGAGACTGTACTCTGCTCCCTCACCCCGAAGCCTGGTTTCTCCTGCTGCCAGGCATTTTCTCAGCCCAGCAGTTACTGATGTGCTGGGATAGGAGGGCATTCTCATACCACTGGGGAAATGAGGAAAAGTACAGCATGAAAATACCAACTGAAAAGGCACTCACTGGAAGTCAAAATAATCCACTAGTGGTAGCAATAGAAAAGAAAGTTGATGAAGTCTTGGGTGGGGAGGGACAGGGAACATACATTGAGAAGAGCTCTTTGCTTTCTCTCAATTAATGGAAGCGAATTCAATGAAACCAGGAGTAAGCTAGATTGATCGTGCATCTATTGCTGGGCAAAGCTTGGGTTGCCCCCCGTTTAATTTCTCAGCAATTTCCTGAGAAGTTGTACATAAAGGTCTGTTGTTGAAACGAAGAAAGATGCTGGGAATGGGCTTTCTGATCCTGCTCTGTTGTCAGGTTGGTTTCACCACCCAGGAGCCCACCGTGCCTCTCCCCATTGCTGGGTTTCAATGCGTTTTTCGTTCCCTTGGCTGCTTGAGCAAACAGCCATCACTGTTTCCATTGTGAGCTCTTCTCTGTCTGGATCCAAGCCCAAGTTCAGAGAACATGGGCTTGCGACCAACATTTGGCAGCCTGGGTCCCCACTTGGAGTGACTCTCTACCTTTGCCTTTTCCCCATCTAGACAGTTCCTGAATCTGGAGACTGAAGCGCAGTGCTAGAACACGCTTAGTTCTAAAAGCTGGCTTCTCATCCTGCTAGCTCACTGGGATGAGGGACAAAGAATTCACAAAATTCACACCAAAATCCAGAGCAGTCTCTTCACTGGAGACAATCTTTCCCTGAGCCTGATATTTTCTAGTAAAAAAATTTAGTTAGAGTAAATTCTTGACCTATGTCTTTATTCCATGTTAACTTCTTAAAGGAAAGAGTGAATTTTGTGGTTGGTAAGTGGGGTAGGAAGGATTCTAAGATGGCCCCAAAGATTCCCATCCCCTAGTGTTAATACTCTCCATAAGCTCCCATTTTTGTAGGAAGAACCTATAGATATGGTGGAATGCCCTCTCATGATGATGTTGCATTCAATGGCAAAGGTGAAGGCATTTTGCAGACAGAAGTAAAATCTGTCATCAGTTTGACATTGAATTAGCCAAAAGGAAAGTTATTCTGGGTAGGCCTGACCTTACCAGGTGAATCCTTAAAAGACTGTTTAGGCTCTTGTTGAGATCAGCGAGATGATCTATCTGGTCTTGAATAAGCAAGCTCCCATGTGTTCAACAGCAGCAAGAAAATGAGCTCTGTCCACAGTCACATGAACTGGGGAGAAGACCGTGAGCCTCAGGGCAGGCCAACATGACACTGTGGGGTGTGGCTCCTTGCACCCAGGACCCACAAGAGACATGCCTGCACTTCTGACCTACGTGTGAGGTAATACATGAGTGTTGGTTTAAGCTGAGAAGTCTGTGGTGATGTCTATGCAGTGATAAAAAGTTCATAGAGTAAGTTTGGAATAAGTTAGTGATAAAATATTGTAATATTTTATTATCTGGGAGCTGCCTGACCACAAGCTGCATGGGACGATTCTTTTATGGAAATCCTGTCATTTTCCTAGTTGTGGCCCTAACTAGGTTGGTTAATAAACCCAAATCGGGGATAAGTAGTAGCAAGTTCTCTTCACACACGTATAAAATCATGCTCTTCACTCAACTTTATTAACAACAAAGGTAAAATTTGGGTATTAATCAGTCTAAATCCTGATGCTTTCTCCCATTTGTTTCTGAATTAGTTTGGGGGAAAGAAATACACTTTCTTTGTTGGATGTTTACAAACCCTGAAATCTACAATATTTTCACTTGTCATACAATAATAATGCATTACCAACATCGCACATCACTACTGCTAACCAAGGCAATTGAAAGAGAAATGCAGCAACCAGAAAAATAAAATGCATCATGGGGAAAATGGCATTTCTCTAAAAATCTAAAGCAATTTCAATGCTATCATCTGAACGACCACCCCTGAGCTTCATTATTTTCTTCCTGATGTTAAATGGGTTGAAAATATAACTTTTCTTTCTTAAATGCACAATTACAAAAATGGTCACAGTAGAAGAAAATCTTGATGAACACCGTGTCCTTGAATGATGTCAGAGTTGTTGTTTGAAATGAATTTGCATAACTGCCAGCCTTGAGTTTCCTAAACGTCTTTGGCAGAAACAGTGTCCCAATTGTTTTCTCCAGAACCAAGATGACAACCTTCTTAAATAAAATTGCCATTAAATTTCCTTTTGAATTCTGACTGCGCGATTGAATAAACATTATCTGCTGAAACTGGCTGTGAAGATAAGGATTTCATGACAGTTAATATATTTCATATGCAAATGCTTTGGCCTCTCTCTATACTGGAAGCATGGAAAAAAAACACTTGCTATCTATTTAATTTAGAATGTAATATCAAATCAGATGCATAGGTTCCTGAAATCAAATAGCTATTTTATTGCATCATTTTATTAAAATGACACATTTTGTACTGAGGACAATTCAGTGATAATATGCTGATTTCTGTATGTAGGAAGTACTACCAGAAAGAAATACCTCTTCTTAAATATAAATTATTCAAGTAAAATGTGAAGTTTTTACAATATGTATATATGAACTTTTTACATATATATGTATATATATATATATATAAAGTTTCCAAATTTTCATCTGAATTTCTCCTCACAATTAAATTATCATATATTTTGCCATAAATATCCTTGGATTCCTTGTACCATTACAGAAATATATATTGTTTCTTCTATTCATAAAATATCTCTGTTTAGATGATTTTGAATTGACCCTCACATGATTTACTGTGTATATAATTTGCTTAATATCATAATTTATTCCTCAATTAAAAAAATAAATATCACTTGTTTAAAGATTCATAGCACTTATTTTTCCACAGACTAGAAGTTTTAGGTCTAATAACCATTTTAAATTAAAAGTATGCTGGATGAGAAATCATTAGTATCTGTAATTTAGAAATATGTGAATTATTTCTCATTCCCTGAAAGCTGTTCGATATTTACTAATTCAAAACTACCATACATTCATGTTTTCTTAATATCAATTGCCCTCTTTCCTAGACAGAGAGGCATTGGGTTTTGATGTTATTTGTACAAGTAATGAAAAGTCTTTGTAAAAATTCCCATTAAATGTGTAATTTTGTTATTATCCCATTTTATGGTCGGCCCACTTTGAGTCTTCCCCAAATTCCCCTTTTGTGTGAGTTGCTAGCCCCCTTCCTAATTAGTGCTGTGATTGTCGCTTTTTTTTTTTTTTTTTTGTGGTATGCGGGCCTTCCTCTGTTGTGGCCTCTCCCGTTGCGGAGCACAGGCTCCGGACGCGCAGGCTCAGCGGCCATGGCTCACGGGCCCAGCCGCTACGCGGCACGTGGGATCTTCCCATACCGGGGCGCGAACCCGGTTCCCCTGCATCGGCAGGCGGACGCGCAACCACTGCGCCACCAGGGAAGCCCCTGTCGCTTTCTTAAAAGTGCACCAATATATCTTCTCTTGTAAAATACAATTGCTTTTTATATTTCTGGAACTAAAAACAGATGATTCTAAAAACACAGCAACACAGAAAAAAATATTTGAATTCTTAGAAACACTAAATCTCTGAAAGAAAGAAGAAGTAGGAAAAGAAAAGGCCAAGGATCCAGAGGTGGGGAAGGATTCAGAATTAAGACATAGAAACTAGAAGGAGGGGGTGAAAAAATGAGGTGTTTGATGCAAGAGAACAGAATGATAGCCTTGTGTCCCGTGATAGAAGATAAAGGTGAAAAAGGACCATAAAGCTCCGTGAATGTTGAGAAGTATGAAAAAGAAGGCATGAAAGTGACAGTGAACAAGATGACCCCATTGTATTTGGAAAGAAAAAAGCACTTTCTGCAAAATTGTAGACAAGAAAGTTAAATCACATGGAGGCTGAACAAATATTTAATCTATTACCTCAAATTTGGTCTCAATTATGTTTATTTCTATGGAAAATAAACTAATGTTTTAATACTTATTTTTCTGTTCTGTAAAAAACCAAAAGGATAAGTTTTGTGCTTTTCTAATAAATTACATGCTTATTTCTATAACACTCTATTATCAGGTAGTCACAGTAAATATTAGATGGAAAGTTGAGAAATTAGAAGGAGAAATTTGGGCACTGTAGTTTTAAGTTATATAAAACAGTCTAGCGCTTTACCCCAGTGTAGATCCCTGTGTCGGTCAGGGATCCCCGGAGAAACAGAGCTAATAATTATACAACGTGTGTGTGTGCTGTTGGGGAGGGGTACATTTTCCTCCCCCCTTCTGGGCTCTTCTGGCTGCTCTAAGAATTAGATTAACATGAGGCGGATTAACAGAAATCAAACAATGGAGAGACCCAGGAAAACTGACTCGCCACAATGGTTGAAATTCTCACTTTAAACACCGGCTTCAGCTAAAGACAAAAGCTTCTGTTGCGGGGGGGATGGTCGGGACTTCCGAGGGCAAGAAGGCGATTCATGGAAGATGGAGAAGCAAATGTTTGGTAAACAACTGTTTGCTGAGCCACATGGAGACAATAGGGCACAGAGTGTACTTTGATCCCTAGGCCCTGTTCCCCCACCACTCCTAGCCCATGTTTTGCAGACATCTCTGGTGACTCTTTTATTCCAGGAACAGTACCATAAATCTAAAGGCAGGCAGTTAAGGGGGAGATAACAAGAAAGACCTCCGGAGTCATGTTTTTTTTTAAATAACCAGCCTAGATTAATCCTCTCGCCAAAGAGACACAATTAAGGGTGGCAGGTTGTGCTGCCCTGAAGTCCCATGTCTGAAGCTTCTCCAAGCCTCAGAGTCCAGAAGCTGAGTCGGTAGATTGTTCCATCCCACTGAATCAGTCTTTCAGTCTTGACAGTAGTTGTTCCTGCCCGTCTGCAGGAAGTTCAGGCAAGACCCCGTGGAGGTGTTTGTGGACGACGAGCCCAAGCTCACACTGCTCGGGCTGCAGCAGTACTACGTCAGACTTCTCGCGGAAGCACTGCAAGCTCTTTGATCTCGTGCACGTGCTGGAGTTCAACCAGGTGGCGGTATTTGTGAAGTCGGTGCAATGCTGCCTGGCCTCAGCCCAGCTCCTCGTGGACCAGGACTTCCCAGCTATTGCCATCCACAGGGGCGTGGCCCAGGAGGAGCAACTCTCATGCTATCAAGCAGTTCAAGGGCTTCCGGTGGTGGATCCTGGGGGCCACCAATCTGTCTGGCTGAGGAATGGACATTGAGCGTGTCAACACTGTCTTCAATTATGACATGCCCGAGGGCTCGGACACCGACCTCCACCACGTGGCCCGTGCGGGTCGCTTTGGAACCGAAGACCTGGCCATTACTTTCGTGTCGGATGAGAATGATGCCAACATCCTCAATGATGTCCGGGACAGGTTTGAAATGAAAGTGGCAGAGCTTCCAGAAGAAATAAACATCTCCACATACGTTGAGCAGAGCCGGTAACTACGTTCCCTGATGTCCCGGAGCTGCCCGGCTTCCCACGTGTTGCTTCAAGTCCTCTTCCTAGGTGACAGTGGGTCTTTCTTTTTACTGTTTAAAAGCTGTAGATTTGTGTAAGAGTAAATTTTTATTATGGAAAAATTCAGTTCAGAAGGTGGTGATGGATATATGCTCTCAAAGTAAGGCCTGTGTGGTGCTAGAAACCAGGTATTTATTATTTATTTATTTATTATTATTATTATTATTTTAATAGACCTCTATTGGAGTGTAATTGCTTCACAATACCGTGCCAGTTTCTGTTGCACAACAAAGCGAATCAACTATATGCATACACATGTCCCCATATCCCCTCCCTCTTGAGCCTCCCTCCCCCCTCCCTACCCCACCCCTCTAGCTCATCACAAAGCACCGAGCAGATCTCCCTGTGCTGTGTTTCTGCTTCCCACCAGCCAACTATTTTACATTCGGTAGTGTATATATGTCAATGCTACTCTCACTTGGCCCCAGCTTCACCCTCCCACCCTATGACATCAACTCCATTCTCTATGTCTACCTCTTTATTCCTGCCCTGCAACTAGTTCACCAGTACCTTTTTTTTTTTTTAGATTCCATATATATGCTTTAGCATACGGTTTTTGTTTTTCTCTTTCTCACTTACTTCACTCTGTATGACAGACTCTAGCTCCATCCACCTCACTACAAATAACTCAATTTTGTTTCTTTTTATGGCTGAGTAATATTCCAATGTATATATGTGTCACATCTTCTTTATCCATTCTTGATAATAAGAGGCATCTCTATGGAGACTAAAGAAAAACAAGGGTTAATTATTGGAGCAATGTATAAACCAGTGTCTAAGCCCAGGAGGCAGCCAGATGAGAAGATTTCTAGATGTCAGGACTAAAGCATCTTCAGATCAAGTGAGGGCAGACAGCGACAATCTGACAGATTTTCCTGGTTTGTAGTTGAATGTCTCTGATGATGTCGTCAGGTGTTCAGGTAAACTACTGAGTGACCCACACAGCAAAAGGCAGGAAGACTGTATCTAGACATGAGCTATTGTGATGATCTCTCTTAAATTTGTATCAAGTTGTTCAGCTTCAGTTTGCTGGGCTCCAGGGAAAGCACAAATTTAGCTCTCAGTGACTCCACATAACAAGTAAAAGAAAAATTGGAAATGTTAGTTTGGAGAGTTGTAGCCAAATTCTGAGGAAACTCGGAGAATTTGTGATCCAATCCAGTAATCAGGTGGAAAAACAAAACCTCTAAGATGATTAAGGAACTAGAATCTAATATCCATTATTGAAACATAATTTTTTTTCTACATTTACCCTCATTTTAAAAAAATCAAAGATAGCCAAATTAGGCTAATTTGTTTACAGAAAATGTCTAGTTTCAATAAACTTGGCCTGATTACTTGCATAGTCCAGCAAGAATAGCAATTGACCATAAAGGCTCTTTTAAATTTGCTTTGCTGGAACTTTTCATAAGGAATCTCTAGGTTGAAATTTTAAATACCTCTCAAGGCCAGAGGCCAAGAAGCCAAGGGTTTGCCATCAGATTTGCCTGTAATACCTATAGATTTGGGTGAATTTCTCTTTTCTTGAGGTCCCAAAAATATCCTGAGGTTCCTGCACCTACCAGAAAGTGATCTTCCTTACTCACCTCATATGGGTGCTGGGAATCATGTAGGCAAAGTACCTGCCTGTTTTCCAAAAGGCTTTATGGCTACATAGAGTCAAACTAAGTTCCTTAAAGCTGTCTGGTTATATCTGATTCTGTTCACATTCTCAAATATGACATTAGAGTCAAAACCTTGGAAATATAATATTTCCAAATGTGTCCTGTCACAATGAGAGCAGATTTTTAGTGAACTTATGTAGCTAACAATATTGTCAGGAACACAAGACTCTTCACTAAGAGCTTTCAAATTCTGGAGGGATCAAGTAGGGAGAATGTTTCAATTCTGCTTACCAAGATATACTTTATGAAATTGCTGTGGATCACAGTTATCTTGTTTTCCTTATATCTGGAAAACAAAGATTAAAAAGCTAGTAAAATTTCAGGAAAAGTTATAGCAATTATAATCATATTCATTAGGTCATTCAGTGCCATGTAATTAATTCTTGTTGAACTTGATTTTTTTTCCTTAGCAGTTTCATGAAGTTATCAGGTTTTCCATTAGAATTCTCTAATTGTTTACCGAGTTCGGTGTTATGATCTGAAAGTTATCAGAAACCTATAATTGTCAAAAAGTCCTTGCTATGAATTTTCTTGACGATAAAGAATTTTTGCAAAAGCATCAAAGTAAAATGATAACTGTCTACAAATTTCAAAAGACATAATGGCATACAGATCTGAGTACAATACAATTAATTTTAAAAATTGTCATTTCTGTGACATATAACATTTTAAGATAACTAGAATTAAGACTGTTAACATTTTACCAAGACATATCAGATTTTAGGGATGCCATATAATTTTTAGAACTCATATTAATTACATTCATGCACACAAAATAACCTACAAAGGTTTAATATTGCTTATTTGACAATGCTTCCCATGTAATTTAATATGCTAAATAAGCCTTATTAGTTTAGTATAACTCTTTGAGGTTGTCGACAAAAAATTAATCGATTGATCTAAGAAAGAAATAGAAAATTTTATTCAAGCCAATTGAGGATTATAACCCAAGGATAGCATCTCAGAAAGCTCCAAGAACTGTTCTGCCTATCAAGTCAAGGCACAGTTATATATCATTTTTGACACAGAGGGCTATACATTAAATGGCATATTGTTGACTGTTTACGTATTCCAGATCTAAGTGTCATCAAGGCCCCTTACCAGATCAAGAAAAAATGTTATTTTTTAAGAAGTTGTCTTGTTGATGCTAGGAGAATGTTGCTCTTTATGATTGAGCATGTATTTCTGCTGATGGGAGGTTTGGTCAATGCATAATGCAGACGTACAATGCACAGTAGAGGGAAGAGAGGAGACCAAAGGGCAGAGAAATATTTTTTATGTTTAAATTCTTTTTCTTGCTATAAAATGTGAATTTTATTTCACACTTGTCATCCCTACCTCAAAATCATCACACAGGTCACAAGCTAGCATCTGACTTTAGCTGTTCCTCCACTGTACACATCATCCACTGTCATGAATATAGCTCCAAAAAAATAAGAACTCACAGGAAAATTAGATACATCTTTTGTATGCCACAGCTGGAAGAGAAAGAGATGGTAGATCAGATGAGGCAGAAGTAACATATGTGATAAACGATCATTTAAAATAAGCATATTCATTATTCACAAAGAGGTAAGGGAAGATATTGGAGCAGTAAAAATGCACATGAAGTCATAAAAGCCAAACAGAAACTACTATTAATAAAAAGCAATAATTAATATAAAGAACCCACCAGATGGGCTGAGTTCTAGAATGAACACCAGGGAAGGATGGATTATTGACCTGCACGATCAGGCAAAATACATTTCTCGGAAGGAAGAGATGACGAAATTTTAGAAGTAAAAGAGATATGGAAGTTGGAAGTATAATTGCCAGTACGTATACCATAGATTTTAAAGAAATAAAGAGTAACCCAAGTGTCCACTGACAGCTGAATGGATAAAGAAGATGTGGTACATATACACAATGGAATATTACTCAGCCGTACAAAAATAATGAAGTAGTACCATTTGCAGCAACATGGATGGACCTAGAGATGATCATACTAAGTGAAGTAAGTCAGACAGAGAAAGACAAATATCATATGATATTGCTTATATGTGGAACCTAAAAAAAGATAAATGAACTTATTTACAAAGCAGAAATAGACTCACAGACATAGAAAACAAACTTATGGTTACCACAAGGGAAAGCAGGGGTGGGAGGAGAGATAAATTAAGAGTTTGAGATTAACATATACAGACTACAATACATAAAATAGTCCAACAGCAAGGACCTACTGTATAGCACAAGAAACTATATTCAAAACATTGTAATAAACTATAATGGAAAAAAACCTGTATATATATATATATACATATATATATATATATATATATACAAGGGAAAGCAGGGGTGGGAGGAGAGATAAATTAAGAGTTTGAGATTAACATATACAGACTACAATACATAAAATAGTCCAACAGCAAGGACCTACTGTATAGCACAAGAAACTATATTCAAAACATTGTAATAAACTATAATGGAAAAAAACCTGTATATATATATATATATATATATATATTTATTTATATATATCTGAATCACTTTGCTGTACACCTGAAACTAACACATTGTAAATCAACTATATTTCAATTAAAAATTAAGAAAACAAGAAACAAAGAGTGATAAGGTAATTTTGTTTTAGAAATAATCACTGAGAAATTTCTCAGAATAAGAGAATGATCTCTGGTATTATAAAATGCCAAGCAGAATTCCCCACCCTAAACTTGTATTCATGAAACTTTAAATCACAAAAGAAAAATAGAACATCCTAAAGGTGCTAGAGGAGAAAGTAAATCAGCTAGGAAAGAATCAATTTGACATTATAAATTATACTTGGTCGAAAAGAGAATGGATATTAAAAATGAAACCTCTAAATTCAAATTTTCTTTCTGATTAAGTGAAAGAGAATAACAAGGCTTCAGAAAGCTTACCACATACAGACCCAGTGTGAACTCCTGCAGGAAAGAAAGACATCAAGGGGGATACTATATGATAGTAGAAGTTATGCTGGATAAGTAAGTTTGAAACAGTTTGTCTTAATAAGCAAACACACACACACACACACACACACACACACCAAACAAGCAAAAAATTCCAAGGGGCCAGAAGAGAGAAGAAGAAAGGTATTTCTTTATTAATAATCTTGAATAAAATGTCTAGAAAATTACAGCATGGTAGAGGGCTGGAAGTAGGGCTGGGGAGATCACAGAATGGTGCATTGTGAGCTAGTTTTCTCACACAAGGTTACTTATAGTCTTATAAAATTCATAAGAAAAATAAATATGTGTTTGAGTAAACACTAGAGTGGATTTCAGGGATGAGCTCTAGGAGAATAAAACTAGTACGTACACATTGTGAAGCAAAAATATACATTTGAACTATTCAGAAAAAGAAAACAAATTATGAAGTAGAGTTGATATAACACAAAGTTAAATGGTAAGTAAGCCTATATTAAGCATTAAAGACAATAAATTTAAATGACTTAAAGATAAATATTATTACATCAAAACTAAGAATTTTGTTCAGAGGTAATCTACAATAAAGAAAGGACTTCATAACATTAAGAAAATACAAATAAAAAACAATATGTGTAAAGCTAAAAATTATAAAGAATTAATATTCAGAAAATTCAAGAGATTTTTGTAAACAAACAAAAATACAACACCAATAGAAAAAAAAGAGCAAAATTATGAATAACCAATTACTAGAAGGGAAATTCTGTTGTGAGCATTAGTAACCAGCATATTTTGTTAACCTATCAGATTGATAAAAAAATCAGAAAATTTGACAATACCAAATGTTAGTGAATAATCAAGAAAATAAATTTTTTTCTGTATAGTTTGCCCAAATCCTGACTTTTTTTTTTTTTTTTTTTTTTCCGCGGTAGGCAGGCCTCTCACTGTGTGGTCTCTCTCGTTGCGGAGCACAGGCTCCGGACGCACAGGCTCGGCGGCCACGGCTCACGGGCCCAGCCGCTCCGCGGCACGTGGGATCTTCCCAGACCGGGGCGCGAACCCGTGTCCCCTGCATCGGCAGGCGGGCTCTCAACCACTGTGCCACCAGGGAAGCCCCAAATCCTGACTCTTACCACTTCATTTCCTGTTGTCATTGTATGATTGACTTAGGTGCTTTTTATGTTTTAAGGAAATTAGACTCATCCATAATATGTGTTGAAGTAATTTTACACCATTTTGTCACTTTTTTTTTTTCTTTGTAATATGGGCCATGCATCAGGATCTTTTACCTCATGTATCTAATTTGTCTTCTCTGTTTGGGTTTTTTTTTGTTGTTGTTTTTTAATGTCTTATTCACAGAAGAGCCTTCATTATTATGATTTCTAAAAAATACTCTACTTTTTCTATATTCACAGAAACGTAGTAACTTGTGTTAGCTGTAGCCCTGGCTCCATTATTTGACTTTAGTTTTTCCGGCTATCTAACAGGCTTATTTTTGCATGCAAACTTGTAGTTAACTTGTCTCATTAAATTTTGATATTGGAATTAATGTCAGATTTACAGATTCATTAGAGAATTTTTTAACTCTTCGGTCCAAGAGTTTTCTAACCTTCTTTTTTTTTAAATATTTATTTATTTTTTTGGCTGTGCTAGGTCTTGGTTGCGGCACGTGGAATCTTTTAGTTGAGGCATGCGAAATCTTAGTTGCAGCATGTGGCTTCTAGTTCCCTGACCAGGGATCGAACCCTGGCCCCCTGCATTGGGAGGGAGGAGTCTTAGCCCCTGGACCACCAGGGAAGTCCCCTAGCCTTTCTTTACAATTAAGTATTATTTTAATTTACTACATTCAATACAATAACATTTTTCTTACCAAAATGTATTGACAAGTATCTCCCTTACAATATTGAATAACAGTAGTAAGTGGAGAATTTGGTCTTGTTTATTATTTCAATGAGAATGTTAGTAGTTTTTAAGTTGATGGTTTCAATTGAGGAAAGTGTCATATACTCTTATTTCATTAAAAGTTTTTTTTTATTCAGGAATAAATTTTATCTCATAGTTTTCTAAAAACTGAACAGATTATATAATTTTTCTCTTGTTCTAGTCATGAAAGGAACTCTAATAAATGATTTCTTAATATTGAAACATTGAGTTGCTGGAAAACATCTTCATGGTATTACATGTAATTCTTTTTAAAGCATGGCTATTTAGGCTTACATATATGTCCTCTAAGGATTTTACTAGTATTATTAAGTGCGATTAATGTATTTTTTCTATCTATATGTATGCTGTCTTGGTTGGATTAAGGTATAAATGTTATAAAGTCTACATAAAAAGAATTCAAAAGCTTTTGTACATGTTCTATGCTTTGGTACAATTTAAACAGCATTAGCCTTGTATGTTTCTTAAACTGTATATGAAATTTTCTCTGAAAAACCAAGTGGACCGAATGTTTTAGTGGAAGCAGAGATAGCTCATTAATTTTTTTCTCTTATTTCTTAGTGATAACTGATATTCTTAGATTTATCTCCTTTCTGCCCTCAACTCTGAAAATTTATGTCTTTTGAAAATTACCTAGTTTTGTCAAAAACTACAACCATAATTTTTTTCCACTGTAAATTGTATGCAAAACTTTTGCATTTATAGAGGATTTTGAAGCACCTTCCCCTTCTTAGTGATCTGAGGTTAGAGATTTCTCCAATTTTCTTTCAAGTTAAAATTATGTTCCTGTTTTATTCCCCTTAATACTTTATAATGACATCTGTGAGGAAAGGGGGGTAGATAATTCTTCATCATATGAAATCAGAAATAAAAACTGGAAAACTAGTTTTCATTTTAATAGTGTAAAGACTATCTTGCAGGTTTGTATAACCTACAAAGTCAAGCTGTAGTTTTCTTTACACTATAGAGTTCCTTATTGAATAGAAACAGCAGTTATTCCTTTTTGGTAAGATACCATTTTTAGAGAGCAAAATACAACTAGAAAGATCATCAGAAACTTAAATGTCATGAATTTAATTTTAACGTTAGTAATATTTCTAAGGCACTTAAATTTGATCTCAATATGACATGTCATTATTTTTAATAATAGAATTTGGCAAGAAAATTAAAACTTGACAAGGCTTGAATAATTTACAATTCATAAAAGTCTACGCTTTGCAAACGACTTGCCTTACCCATAGAACTCTTTGCTCAGCACGTTTTAGAATGTTGTCACAAAAAAAAAAAATGACAAGAAACTTGAACTAATGAAGAAACGCCCCCTTATGTACGACACAGGGAATATAGGCATTATTTGATAACTTTATATGGACTATAACCTGTAAAAATATCAAATCTCTATGTTGTACACCTGAAACTAATAAACTATTGTAAACCAACTATACTTCAATTAAAACAAACAAACAAACAAACACCTCCTGCCCTGCTTCTGAGCCATTTACTGAGTAACCAACAAGAGCAGTCTACCACTGGAGAAGGATAAAAGAGAAGAGATCATCTCCTCTTTATGTTACAAGTGTGCAAAGCCTGCCAAAAGATGAGAGTGAAAGAACACTGAAAAATCCCTATAATAGACTTCAAACTAACCACAAGGTAAGGGTAGCCCGGGAATGTGAAGCCTGTTGTACACTGAAGGTAACTGTACTAAAAGCAAAACCCTAAACCGTTCAGCCGCTGACTAGATTGACTTATTCCCTACACTAACAGTCTGATAGAAGATATGGTATGACTATTTCCAAGCAGAAATATAATATTCCTAAGTCTTTAGTCTTTTTTATTTTTGTACACAATGTTCAAAATTCAATTAAAAAGTATAGGATTTGTGAAAAAATCAAGATAACAAAATTAGATTCATGATTAAAAGTTAAAATAGTCTCAGACTCAGAGATGTACAAAATGCTGAAGCTATAAGAATGATGGCTTTAAAATAACTATATTTAATATGTTAAATGTTTTCGTGAAAAAGGTAAACAGCAAGCATGAGCAAATGGTGAATTTTAGCATATAGATGGAATCCATAAAAAGAATCCAAATAGGGCTTCCCTGGTGGCGCAGTGGTTGCGAGTCCGCCTGCCAATGCAGGGGACACGGGTTCGTGCCCCGGTCCAGGAAGATCCCACATGCCGTGGAGCGGCTGGGCCCGTGAACCATGGCCGCTGAGCCTGCGCGTCCGGAGCCTGTGCTCAACAGCAGAGGCCAGAACAGTGAGAGGCCCGCGTACCACGAAAAAAAAAAAAAAAAAAAAAAAAAAAAAATCCAAATAAAAATACAGTATCAGAAATGAAAAATCCCTTAATGAATTAATCAACAAGATGAACACAGCAGAGGAAATAATCACTGAACTTGAAGATGTAAATATGCGTAGTACCCAAAATGAAATAAAATGCATAATGCAAACAAATAGAACAGAGCATTCAAGGGTTATGGGAATATATCAAACAGTCTAACATATGTTTCATTGGAGTTTAGGAAGGGGAAAATGAATGGATCAAAAGAATTATTTCAGTAAGAAGTAGCCAAGAATTTCCAAAATAAATGAAAGCCCACAAATTTATTTAAACCTAGAGAACCACAAATAAATATTCACCTAAGTAGGCACATGATGATCAAGCTGCTGGAAAACAAAATTTAAGAGAAAATCTTGAAGACAGCAGAGAATAAAGAAACTTACCTACAGAGGAGCAAAGAGAGGACCACAGCAAATTTCTTGTCAGAAACTATGTAAGCAGAAGAGAATATCAATGTCAAGGGAGAAATAGTCATCTTGGAATTCTGAACACAGAAAAATTGTCTTTCAAAAACTTCAGGCAAGATACTTTTTCAGAAAAAAAGCTAGGAGAGTCCATTACCAAAGCACTTGTACTATAAGAAATGTTGAAGTTATTCTGGCAGAAGAAATATGATACCAGATGAAAATGTGCTTCTACAGAAAAGATTGAAGAGCACCAGAAATCATAAAAATTGGAGTATATATTTAAAATCTCATTTAAAATGTTTAATTGATAATAAATTGACTAAACAAAACAGTAAAAACATATTATGAGGTTTATGACATATATAGAAATAAAATGTATAAGGATAATAGTACAAAGAACTGGAAGGAGAAAATGGAAGTCTAATGTAAGTTTTCTTTAACTACGTGAGAGATGGTATAACATTCTCTGAAAGTAGACTGTAATAAGTTAAATTTGCAATATTTAAATCTCAGAGCAACTTCTAAAAATAAAATAATTAGCTAAAGCCAATAATGGAGAAAAGATCTATAATCATAAGAAATACCCAATCCAAAGGAAGGCAGGAAAAATACAATATAATGCTGATTGACGTTATTTCCCTCCAAATTTATATATAATGGACCGTATATGAAAGAGAAAATAGATTAATGTTTGCCTTAACATTATTATCAGCAGCAATTCTAACCTTATAGTGTCAGGAAAACTTGGGGTTAAGTCCAAGTTCTGCCTCTTCTGAGCTGTGTAATAATTTGTCAGATTCTTAGCTTCTCTTACTTACTCTTGTTCTTCTTATATAAGAGGTCTTTTAATCTCCATTTTGAAATTGTGTAATTTTTTAAAAATTCAGTTTAGCTCCTACTGCATGTAAGTTTTACAAATTCTATGTATCAATATTATTATTATACTATAGATATTGAGTATCAGAAGCTGAAAATCCTCATCATTTTTTTTTCTGTAATTACACACTAACCTGCCTTCAACACGCTGCCTTTACCACACTCCAAACCAGTACATTTAAGTAACAGCATTTTGAAATAAATTTGGTTAACGTGGCCGTATTATAGTGTGTTTTATCTAAAGTCTTGCTTTTGCCTAGCCAATATCAGTGTACGTATGTAGGGGGAAATTATTTGTAACTGGGCAAATATCATGTTGCCTCATTATTTAACCATTACAGACATCAAAGGAAATATTTGTTGGAGCTCAGACAGGACCTTCAGCAACAAAAAACCTTGATGTGGCAAAAGAAAGAGTCAGGGTTTTGATCTCAGAAAGCAAATGTAGATCTTTTTTAAAATTTTTTAATTTTCCCCAAAGACGGAATTAAAACTATTAACATGTTATACAGATTTTAATAAACTAGCTGCTTATTTACTGCTTTGTAATGGAGAGGAAAGCTGTAACTTCCAAGTGACTGGAGTGCAACATTTTTTTTTTCAGACAGCACTTTCTCCATTCTCCAAATTTTCAACAGAATATGATAACAGAAGCAAAGAACGGGCTTTGATTTTTACACGTGCCCATTATTAGAGCAAATATATTTAATATATCATGAATAATGCTTAATTTGACTATTGCAAAAAAAAAAAAAAGGGAAAAAGGAAAAGAAACATCCCTGCCCTCTGTGAGAGGACCCCAAAGATATCTAGGTCCTAAACCCTGGAATCTGTGAATGTTATAAAACTATAAAAACATGGCCAAAGGACTTTGCAGATGTGATAAAATTAAGATCTTGAAATGGGTAAATTATCCCCTATTTCATGAGTAGGCCCTGGATGTAATCAGAAGTACCTTTAAAAGAGAAAGTCTTTGAGGAACTTGACACAGCAGGAGACAATGCAACAACCACAGCAGACAGAGATATGGAGAGTCTACACTGCTGACTTGTAGATGAAGAAAAGACAAGAGGTAAGGAAGACAGCTGTATAAACTGGAGAAGACAAGGAAACCAATCCTCTCCTCAGACATGTCAGAGACAGCATGGCCCAGCGGACACCTTGATTTCAGCCCAGTGAAACTGATTTCAGAATAGTGACCCCCAGAATTGTGAGATAGTTAAGTATGTGTTTAAGATAATAAATGAGTGTTAACACAAAGCTTGTGGTAATTTGTTATAGCAGCCATAGGAAAATAATGTACTCCCTGCACCCCCCAAAATAAATTACAAGTAGAATTCTCATGCCTGTAAGAGTGAGTGTGCCTCCCCTTGATAGGCTAGAAATATAGTCATACAAATTTTAATTTGGGATCTTCTCTTCTAAAGTTCATGTTTGTTGGACCTATTGTTAGCCAGATTTGCCTTAAATTTTTTCAATGAAATAATTGTTTATGAAGAATGCATTCTCCATATACTTGGAAATTTATAACTCTAATTTAAGAGAAATCTCTTAAAGATATAAGTTTGTCAGATGACTGAGTCTATCCAATTTGGGTAGTAACTTGCTAGTCTTATTTTCAGGAAATCACCTCTTTTCAATGTGGTCCAAAATTAGGGAGAGCTGACAATTTTATTGTACTCCCCAAGCAGTAAAATTGTTGCATTTGTATTTTTACATTTTCCAAGTATTTCATAGTAATAAACTCAACTGATATTTTTGTCAACGTAAGATACGTATGACAGCCAATATTATTATAACTAAAATGACAACTCAGTACAGAGGAAGACTTAGCCACTTAGTCACTTGGCTTGTTAGTGTGTTATATCTGTGTCAAGACCTTGAATCTCTGTTCTCTAGTAAGTAGTACTAGTTACTTTCCCATGCACCACCTAATGCATCAAAACCTGAATTTCATGCCTAAGCATGACATAAAGATTCAGAGTGGCATGATCAGTTTATACTACTAAGTAGATATGATGCCACATATAGGTACTAGTACGTGACTCAGGAACTAAGGATCAATTTATTTTATGTTAACAGGAGTTACTGTTTTCTAATGCCAGATACAAAGCATGTATGACATAAACAGTGTTCCAACATAAATATATTTCCTATTTTAAAAAATTATAAAAGTGAAACATTAAAAGGGATTAATAAATTGTTTTCAGAAATTTGAAATTAGGCATATCTCATTCAAAGTAATATGCTATTCTTATTATATTATAGCAAGAAAACATACCCAATAGTATTAATTGAATCAAAGTGTTTCATATTTTCAAAAAATCTCCACTTAGGTGTAAAAAGAGCATTAAAAATGTGAATTGAAGTTAAGTATGCAATAAAATTAAAAATAAGTTTTGAGATTAACTGTCAAGAAATAATAGTCAATAAAGTGATTGCGTTATCTTATGTGAAACTGTGGTTTGGCGTTTCAAATAACTTTTATGATGATATCAGCATTAACTTAAATGTAACTTTAAAGAGTGAGTCAGAAGTAATGAGAAAAAGCACTTAGTTATGAATATTAACTAACCACCTGGATGTTATGTTTGAAAATAGACCTTTTATTTACTAACAACAGCATAATGATCGCAAAACCTAGCTTGGTCTAATTGCTTATGACGCTGATAAAACTGCAATGATGCTCATATTACAATCATAAAATTACAGTGAATTAGAAATGAGAAATTATGGATGAAAGAGCATTAAACATTTGATGATGATAAAAATTATGAAAACAATTGTCAATGCATATTCTTGTCAATTGCCAAGCCTGAATTGAAGATTTTAATAATAACAATACAAATAACAAGAACTCATTTTATGAGTCAGACTAAAATGAGTGCCAGTTCACCTGCATTACTATACTTAATCTTTACTATCCTCACATTGTAAACAAACTCTTCATTACATTTTCCCCAATATTTGGCAGAGTTGTGATTCAATTTGAATATCTGACTCAAAATGCCATTTCTTTGCCTTATAACAAATGTCTCTATGTTAATCTCTAACTTTACTTTTACTCTTTACTCTGTTGTGTGTTTATATAATGATGAGTTTATGTCTTCATTAAAATTATATATATATCACTCTCTTTACCTCTAAAATGGAAAATATGGAATAATTTTAATATTTAATTAAAATTAACTAATGTTTATCAAGTTTACCAAAAAAACAAACAAACAAGCAAACAAAAACCAAGCCATTGTTCCTTCTCAGGGTTCTTAATCTACCTTGCCAAAGTATGAATATGTAAAGTGGGTAGAGATTTGTGAGAATGCTGGAAACAGACACAATAGATTGCAAATAGTTTAACTGGTATGCCTTATGAATAAAATGCTATTCATTCACAATAGAAAAATATTAAATGGAGGGTTAAAAAGTATTTTTATATTAGATAATGTGGTAGTTATCTGTTGTATTTCCTCCCCCCATTTATTCTACCTTCTCCTGCTAACAAGTCCTCTGACAAACATAGTCTAACCCCTCTACGGTAGGCACCTGATTAGCACGGAACAATATGCCGTGTTCCCCTGCCTCAGTGATTTGCTGGAAATGCATATATGATCCAATTAATGGTGGAGTCAAACGTTGTCATGATGCATTTGGGGGAATGTTGGAAGAGTCACACTTTGTCTGCTTGTGTTAGATTTGACATGTAAGATTGTATTGCCCCAATTTTTCCCCAACATGGTGCCTAAAAATGAAATTAACTTGGAGAACATCACAGCAATACGGAACTGCAAAACAGAAGAACTCACAGAATAAATAAAATTTCTAAAAAACAATTTCAGAATCAGGTAATGCAAACTGAAAGAAATCCAGTCCATTGCAAAGTTTATTAAAGTACATGTAGAAAAGATGATGCAGAGCAAATGAACGTCTTTATATGCAGGCAGGAACATTCATAGTAATTCAGGGGAATGAACGGTGTATCAAAACTGCAAATATATTATAGACATTAGAAACCTGTGTGTGATGAGAACCACGGAGATTATACATCTATATTTATAGTTACCAAGATAATGACAAAGGTAGAATTATAAACACCTTAAAATTGATTAATAAATTAGCAGCAGTAAAAGAACAAAAGACTTTATTGAACAATATCATAATAAATGTTCCATGGTGGCCTTTCTTACCTCATCTTTATCTGAGTCTTTTATATGAAAGAAAATCTAGATAAACTTCAACCTGAAATTTCCTTTAGTACCATATCCAGTGGGCTGTGTGATAGAAAAATCTATTGTGGCAGTTTATTTCTCCACCAACAAAGATCTCAAATTTCACAGAGAATGAGAGTCATAATTACACTAGTCAGGGATCACTGCCACGAATAGAGAGCATTAACATTTTAAGCAGAACTGTGTTTGAAATAGGGAATTAGAAACTTGAGGATGGGCTTGACAGAAGTAACTCCCAGTATAGCGCAGAGTGGGTTTCTAGAGATATCCAATGAGACTTCTAGATTTCTACCATGGAAATGCTACCTCTACTACAAAAAGAAAGGCACAGACTTTAGACATGCTCGACCTAGATTTCAAATAGATCAGCAATTGGGAAGGAGACGAAAGACCTGCACAATGGAAAACCATAATATTGATGGAAAAATTTTAAGAAGAGACAAATAAATGGAAAGATATTCTGTGCTCATGGATTGGAAGAATTAATAAATATTGTTAAAACGTCCATACATCCAAAGCAATCTATAGATTCAAGGGAATCCTATCAAAATTCCAGTGGCATTTTTTACAGAAATAGAGCAAACAATTGTTAAATTAGTACGCAAGCATATTGATTGTTAGAGTGAGACCTATCACAATAGAAAATGCCAGGTGGAACCCTTTAAATATTCCTCTCATCACTCCCAGAAAAGAAATATGTAATAAAACATCTATTACTTCTGGGGAAGGAAATAAGCATGATCCTAAAGATCTTAAAGACTTCAAGACCTGTAGTCTCTACCATATCACATTCAGTTCACAAGTCTGGCTCCTTCAAATATTGAATTAATAACAGTAAATGATGATGAACAAAAGTAACTAAATAGGAATCTCAATTGCACTTGCCGTACCAAATTTTGTTATTTTTTACCAACAGAATTTTTGATATTTGGTAGGTAGCAATTAACAAAATAAATGTGTGTTCTTTTCAATACCCATCAGAAAGAAAAACAGTAAATTACATCACATGCAACACACAACAGTAGTAATTTACTCCCTTGCCCCAGAACTATGTTAATTATTTTGTACTCTATCACAAGCTAGTCTGAAGAGACCTGGACCAACAGAACATTCTTTAAAACATTACAGAGGTTCACCATACTTACGATATCATGTTCATTGGACTTGATAAGCAAGATATGGCAAGTACTCTGGATGTCTTGTTAGGAATATGTGCCCCAGATAGGGACAGCTAAATCCTAAAAGTTTCAGAGGCCTGCCACATTACTGAAGTATTCAGAGCCCAGCGCTCTGTATAATGCTTGCACATCTCCTCCAAAGTGAGGAAGAGATTATTGCTCCTTAAATCTCCTACCACTTAGAAAGAAGTACACTATTTGTTAGATATTTTGGGGTTTTGGAACTGCATATTTTACTGCCAGCATTTATTGGGTGATGTGGAATGCTGCTAGTCTTGAGTGGATCTCAGAGCAAGAAAGAGCACTTCAGCAGGTCAAGGTCACAGTACAAGCTCTTTTGCTGCATGGGCTATATGAGATTTGCATTATGCACTCTTAGGGTATTAGAGCAAGGCCATGCCTTTGGGGGAAGAAGATTACATACCATTTGCAATGCAGGAACTGGCATGGTACTAGGTCTGGGTAGAGACTGAGCTTTTGCCATTTAGACATAAAGTGACTATATGGTCATAATTACCCCTCATGTGGTGGATGCTATCAGACTGAACAAGTTGCAATGTCTGATGGGCCTGTATCAATGTGCTGCATCCACGGTTGAACCTGTACATGTCTAAGGGATGTAAGTGAGCTTCAGATACAAGTGACCCCCATGTCAACTGCTACTAGTACAAGGCCTTTTCTTTAACTCACATCTATGGAAGTCCCATGAGGAACTTCCAGAGGAGGAAAGTACCTGAGTTTTATTTATGAATGGGTTGGTTTAGTACAGAGATGGAAGCCAAAAGTGGACTTCTACTGTACTGCAGCGCCTCACAGGTGATTTGAAAGATGATTCTGCATGGAAATCTTCCCAATGGACAGAGTTTTTAGTATTCACTCTGTGTGAAGAAAAAAATAGAGGTTATTTATGGAGAATGGACAGAAGCAAATGGCTCAACTGGTTGGTCAGGGTGCAGGAAGGAGAAAGATGGAAAGATTAGAGACAAGGAGACAAGATTAAGGAAGAAGAATGTGGCCAGGCCAATGAGAGGAAGAAGAAAATGTGAGGAACTTTGTATCATATATTAATGCTTACTAGAGAGCCAAAACCATACCAATTTAACTAAGTGGATAAACTAACTCACCCAGAAAATGTTGGCTGGCTTCTATTCTTAGCCACTCCAGTACTCTTAGGATGGGTTCATAAATGGATTGGATGGGGTGAGCAGAGATGGAGGCTATGCATGGACCCAACACTAAGGTTCCCTTTTATTAAAACTGATATAGCTATTGTGCAATAAAGCAAAGCACAATAAAATGAGGTATGCCTGTATTTGTCTTTATCTGTCTGACACTTCCCAACACCACTTATTTTTTTGCTCTGGTAAGGATTTCCAATTCCATGTTGAAATAATGTGGTGAGAGTGGGCATCCATGTCTTGTTGTTGATCTTAGAGGAAGTGCTTTCAGCTTTTCACCATTGAGTATAATGTTGGCTATAGCTTATCGTATATAGGTTTTATTATGTTATGTTGCTCACGGGATGTTTGGGTTTTGGAAGCTTCATATACCCACTTATGGGATATAACATGGAATGTTGCTAGTTTTGAGTGGAACCCAGAGCAATTACTTATGCTCAGTCAAATATTAAACACTTCCTGTGAATTTATATTCTGGGCTTTGTCTCTATCACCAGCTAGCTAGTTCTCAATTTAAATCAATTATTTAATTGTATTAGATTTACACTTACTTAAACTAATCTCACTGTTGTAGCGATCCAAATTAATTTATGGTCAAGCAGAGCTCACCTCTATTCTTAAGTACATATCATTGTATTTAAACTATAGTGTTTTAAATGTTTCAGTTTGACTTTCAAAGACTTGAGGAAGACTTTTAAATATTACAGCTGCATTCTTCCAATGATGAATGGTTTTAGTTTGAAATATTCAGTACATAGCCATGTGCACCTCATTACGAATCTAAACAAGCTTTTCTTTTCATGTAACTGTGGAATGTGGTCTCTTCATATGTAATCTGCACAAAATTTTCACATAAAATTTTAAAATAAAGCTTGTTCATTTAAATTTTATTTCTCATATATCAACTAAATATCATATATTATGAATATTAATACTATTTTGTGAAAATAAATTAATAGCTTAATTCTTATGGCCATGTGAGCTTCCAAAGCTAAGGAAATTAAAAAATGAAGCATAAAGAAATATAATACAATTTTATTATAGAGAAACATAGATAGACTATTTTTATTATTCCTTGATTTGAAATATAAAGATTTAAAGATACATTTATTTTTTAGAAAGGAAAGTGTTACTAAGATCACAGTAGAAACTGCAAGGAATGTTGAAAAATATTTAAATGTTGATTTCCATTTTCAGCTTTACCAGGTAAAGAACTTGTAACTCTTGTTCCTATAGCAAGTAAAAGAAAAAAAAGGACAAACTAGAAATTTAATAACTTCTTGGATCCATCAAATAATTGAGGTTTCAGGGCAAACCACCACTCTGACATCTTGAGACAGACAAATTCAGAAACACAAAGTTCCCAAGATTTACTTAATGGGAAGAGTAGCGCCTGCAATACAGAAACTGGGAACAATGTATAAATGGCTTTTTGACAAATCTTTGTAGGCTGAGTGTGGACTAGCATGAAAGTGAGGACCTCCTGGGGACTGCAGACATTTATGGGGGCACTGGGTCTTATTGGCTTTCACTTCAGGAACCAACCAGTATCTTCTGGGAGGGAACTAAGATAGATCCCCTTACTGCCTTGGCAGAGAGAGGGGGAAATGTAGACTTCCTGAAACTTTTCTCCCTAAAAAAAGTCTAGCAGACAGGGCAAAAAATTCACCAAGGGAAATTCTGAAATGATATTGCGTATGGGAGAAAGGAATTCTGGCCTGCACAGCACGCTCCAGCCTTCCTGTTTCATGTAAGAGGGGAAAAAAAGAAAATGTAGTCAAGAGGTCAGGACTTCAGGAAATAGGTTAGAAACACTATAGCTAAGGAAGGAGAAAACTGTACCTCTGGAGGAGGGATAGAAACAGTTGTGAAGGCCACAGCCCTGATTAACAGGCCCACTAAAACACTCAGAATTATTCAAAATTTTGAATATTCCCCTCCCCAAAGCCTATACCACCATATCAACAAGCTTCCAGTGTAATAACAGTGAATTACAGCAGAAAGAGCTGCAAGACACAGACTGTTTTGTCTGCTTCAATTGATATGCTCAAATGTTTTTGCTTCATTAGACATTTTGTGTGTTGGGTTACATTGATTGATATTTGAATGTTAAACCAGCCTTGAAGACCTGGACTAAATCCTACTTGGTCAAGGTATATAATAGCTTTTATAAATTTTGGCATATCAAATTTTTGTTAAGGATATTTGTGGAGGATATTTGCATATATATTCATAAGAGACGTTGATCGTTGTCCTTCTTTTCTTGTAATATATTTTTCTGGTTTGTGTATTATGATAACGCTGTTCTTGTGGAATGAGTTAGGAAATGTTCCCTCTGCTTCTATTTTCTGAAAGAGATTTTGGAGAATTGGTATAATTCCTTAAATGTTTAATAGAATCCACCATTAGAGCCATCTGGTCTTTAAGATTTCTTTTTTGGAGGGGTATTAATTATTGATTCAAATTCCTTAATTAACATTGGGCTATTCAGGTTATCTGTTTCTCCTTGTGTAAGTTTGATAGTTTGTGTCTTCCAAGCAATTGTGCCATTTCATCTAAGTTATCAAATTTTGAGCATAGAATTATCTACAATATCACCTTATTATCCTTTTAATGTCCTATGACTCTTCTTGATTTATATTGATAATCATGTATTTTCTATTTTTCTTGGTTAGTTTGGCTGGGTTTTATCAATTTTATTAATCTTTTCGAAGAACCACCTTCTGCTTTTATTGATTTTCTCTGCTGTTTCCTGTTTTCAATTTATAAATTTCTACTCTAATTTTTATTATTTTTGCCCTTGTTTTATGATTAAGTTGATCTTCTTTCTCTAGTTTTCTAAGATGGAAGTTAGGGTATTGATTTAACATCTTTTTTAGTATATTAATTTAATGCTACAATTTCTCTCAAAGGACAGCTTTCACAGCATTCCACAAATTTTGATAAGTTGTATTTTCATTTTTTTTCTCTCAAAATATTTTTTTTTAAATATTTGCGAATTCTTTATTGATCTGAGGTATTTAGAAGTCTGTTTTTAAATTTCCAATTATTTGGGAGACTTTTTATCTATATTTATGTGATTGGTCTCTAATTTTATTCCATTTTGGTTAAGAACCTACTTTAATAATCTATATTGTTTTAAAGTTGTTAGTGTGCATTTTGTGGTCCAGAACATGGTCTATCTTTGTGAATACCTCATATATCCTTGAAAAGAATGTGTTTTCTGCTATTGTTGGATGTAGAAGTTTGTAAATTTCATTTAGATCAAGTTAATTAAAGTGCAATTTTATATCCTTACTGATTTTCTTCCTATTGATCTATAATTTACTGAGAGAAGGAGTGCTGAAATGGATCTGTTTATTTCCTCTTTCAGTTCTATCCGTTTTTGTCCTATGTATTTGATGCTCTGTTGTTAGGTGCATACACATTTCAGTTTTTTACATCTCCTGGAGTATTGACCCCTTTATCAGTATGTAGTATCTCCTTTTATCTCTGATAGTTTTCTTTCTTCTGACATCTGATATATCTGAAGTTAATATAGGTATTCTACCTTTCTTTTGATTGTGTTACCTGGTACAGTGTTTTCTCTCTCTTTACTTTTAACATACAAGTGTCTGCATATTCAAAGTAGAATTCTCATAGATAACATATAGTTAAGTCTTGTTTGTTTATCTACTCTAAAAATCTCTTTCTTTTTTTGGTACATTTAGACAAGTTGTATTCAAAGTGATTATTGAGGTATTTAGATTAATATCAATAATATTTATAATTGTTTTCTGTTTATTTCCAGAGTTTTCTTTTTCTGCCATCTCTGGTTTAATTGAGCATTATATATGATTCTGTTTTATCTCTCAGCATGTGAATTATACATTTTTTAAATTAAGGTTTTCCTATAGTTTGCAATAGACATTTTTTAACTAACGTACATCCACCTTCAAATAATACTATTCCACTTGATGTGTAGTGATGGTGTCTTATAATAAACTATTCGCAATTCTTTCCTTATCTTTTGGGATATTGTTCACTTTACATATCCATATAATATAATCACACAATCCATTAGTAGTATTTTTGATACTCTTAGATCTTTTTTTAAAATTAGTTATTTATTTCTTCTCTGATATTCTTCCTTATTTCAGAATAATTATCTTGTTGTCAGGATAGGATGGGCATGATGACTTCTAAGCTTACATGTCAGTGCTGAAAGTGAAACTATAATCCTCTATTAACTTGACCTTTGAACGTAGAATGCTTGGATTCAAGTGCTGGCTCCTATGTCAGAATTACTGTTTCCTTTTTATCAGAAGTTCTCTTTGTGCAGCGATTTAATCTTCTCTTTTTTTCAGTCATATTGCTAGTTGACTTATCTTTTCTTATCTTATGTAAAATATTTACCAAGCATTCTAAGTGGATGACCTGATTTCCCCAGATTTTCATTGTAATGCCAAATAATAGAACTTATAGAATGTTGGTGTACCTATAAGTAGGCAACGTTTCAGTCACATGTTGAATCAAGGATCAATGATCTAATGGTCTGTGGCTGAGAGGTGAGTATCACATGGTATGATTTTGCTCGAACAATGATTGTAAATAGATAATCAATTTTTAAAGGGTGTATTTGTATTAATCAGGGTTCTCCAGAGAAATATAACTGATAGGATGTGTGTGTGTGTGTGTGTGTGTGTGTGTGTGTGTATGTGTGAGTGTGTAGAGAGGAATTGACTCATGTGGTTACGCAAGTTGGGAAGTCCAACCTCTGGGCAGGCAGGCTGGAGACCCAGGAGAGCCAATATTCCAGTTTGAGAGTGAAGGCTTTCTGCTTTAGAACCAGGAACAGCTGTTGTCACAATCAAGTCTGAAGGTAGCCTGCTGGAGAAGTCTCTTTTGCTTGGGAAGGCTGGTCTTTTTGTTTTATTCAGGTCTTCAACCGATTGGATGAGGCTCACTCACATTGAGGAGGACAATCTGCTTTATTCAAGGTTCATCAATTTCAATGTTAATCTCATCCAAAATCACCTTCACAAAGCATCCAGAAAAAGGTAAAAACATCCCAAATATCTGGGCTTTCCATGACCCAGCCAAGTTAAAACATAAAATTAATCATCACAGTATTTAAATGGATATCTTGATATATTTATAATATTTTTCTAGAAAGATTTTTTAAAAAGGATAAGAGCATACGTATTTTACAGATGAGTAAACTAAGGGTCATATAGAATAAGTGACAATTTCATGACCACATAGTAGATATTAGGATAAGAATTCAAATTCAGGTCTGACTTGGGAGTCCAGGCATATCCCATCATGTCCTACTTTTAAATGAATGTCACCTGCCTCTTATTTTGGTACTTCTCATACCGTTTTCAGCTCTGATTTTATTATCCATGGCTATATCATGTTACAACTAAGTAGTAGTATTGCACAATAAAGAATTTGTCTGGTCTTTGCCCCAAGTTCCTTGGACAGAGTGTCTAAACCATTGGAATTTTCCCAGCAATAGGAGCAGATTTATTATTTATTGTGGGCCCCTTCTGAGTTTAAGCTAATGAGGTAGCTAATGATAGGCCTTTAGATAGTTTTAGGATGTGTGCTGGCCATGCCAGAAAGAGCAGTCATGGGATTAGAAGGGTGGGACTTTGAGCTGGGTGACATCAGCCCAACCTCCAGGGAGTGCAGGGGAAATGGAGATTGAACTTGATTACATAACCAATGATTCTATCAATCATGCCTATGTGATGAAACCCCAACAAAAACTCTGGATACCAAGGCTCAGGTGAGCTTCCTGGTTGGTGAGCACATCAATATGCCAGGAGGATGGTGTGTCCTGATTCTGAAGGGAGAGGACACAAGCTCTATATTCAGAGCCCTCTTTGACATTGTCTTATGGGTCTCATCTTTTGCCTGATCCTGATTTGAGTCTTTTATAATAAAACCATAATAATAATTATAGTATTTTATTGAGTTCTGTGAATTACTCTAGTGAAATATCAAACCTGAGGGTGTAGTGTAAACATGAAATTTGTAGCCAGCTGATTAGAAGTGTGGGTGGCTTGGGAACCCTGTAACTTAAAGCTGGTGTCAGGGGTGAGGGCAGTCTGGTTTAGTACTGTGCCCTTAACCTGTGGAGTGTACAGTAACTCTGGGTAGTTAATGTCACAATATTGCAGCTAGTCTATGTGAATAACCTGCTGCATCTGGAGAAAGAGTAGAAAATATGGAGTGAATTCTTCCTTTTTCACCCATAATGGCCATTATTTTCCATTGAGGAAGTCACACTCACTGCACCTAGGTAAAATCTCAAAATGTCTTAAAATCCTCCTGCAAGCATAAATGACATGACTCCTTGGCTCATACTAGAGGTTCTTCATACAAATTAACTTGACTGGATCACTTATACCAGACAGACAATGTGTCTCCCTAATACTGGGCCACACTAGTGGGTCATGTGCTCAGCCTTCTCTCAAGCAATGCACAATAAAGACCAAGAAAAGAGTCATCCTTATACTTCTGAATATATTGAAAATCATTGATCAACAATACTGTTTCTCAAACGAATTTCCCCAGTGGTAGACCTAGGGTCTAAAAATCTATGGAATAAGGAGGAAAAAGGGGTAAGATTAAGGTTTAAATTTTATTTTGTGTTAAAATTATCAATGATAATAAAAATAATATTTTATCAAATGTAAAACATGGGTTTCTGTAAAATTGGTTGGACACCAGATAATTTATATGACACATACAGGTATAGTTTAAACAAATAAATGGTTTTCTAACTCCTAAGTATCAAGAGATTTATCAAAAGAGTATGAAGAGGATATCCATTAAGCAGAAGAAGTATAAATCTATAAAATAGTATTAGGAGAGGAGACATAACAGTCCTCCTCATACTACAAAATGCATTATAGTTCTGGATGCTTACATATGAAATACTTATAGTTCTGGAAGTGGGGGTTACTATTGGCATTTAAGATGACAATATTTGTAGACATATATTCAGCTCAGTAGAGCTATGTATGACTGCAGAGTTCTCCAGATGAAGACTTGTTATTGCTTAACCATCAGTAGTACGGATATATTTTTCTTCTGCAGTAATAATTAACAATTAAAGTCATTTTTCATTGAGAACATGTTTATTTCTTATGTTTGTGTCTCTCAAACTCCTCCCCCTTCTTAAAAGGTGTTATTTGTTGTTCCACTCTGGAATGCTGTTACAGGATTAAGAGAAATGAAAAATCAAAAGCCACATAAGTGAAGTGAAAGGAGAAGCTATGTTCTTTGTGAACACTTGTGCTCCATTTGTTTTGCTGGGCACTTTCCCCTGTGCAATTACCTTTAACCATCAAAACAACTATGAATACTTAGGTTGCTTCCATGTCCTGGCTATTGTAAATAGAGTTGCAATGAACATTGTGGTACATGACTCTTTTTGAATTATGGTTTTCTCACGGTTTATGCCTAGCAGTGGGATTGCTGGGTCATATGGTAGTACTATTTTTATTTTTTTAAGGAACCTCCATACTGTTCTCCATAGTGGCTGTATCAATTTACATTCCCACCAACAGTTCAAAAGAGTTCCCTTTTCTCCACAACCTCTCCAGCTTATTGTTTGTAGATTTTTTGATGGTGGCCATTCTGACTGGTGTGAGAACTACAATACTACTCATTGTAGTTTTGATTTGCATTTCTCTAATGATTACTGATGTTGAGCATCATTTCATGTTTTTGTTGGCAATCTGTATATCTATGAAATCTAAAAAAAAAAAAAAAAATGGTTCTGAAGAACCTAGGGGCAGGACAGCAATAAAGAGGCAGACGTAGGGAATGGACTTGAGGACACAGGGAGGGGGAAGGTTAAGCTGGCGTGAAGTAAGAGAGTGGCATGGACATATATACACTACCAAATTTAAAAGAGACAGCTAGTGGGAAACAGCTGCATAGCACAGGGAGATCAGCTCAGTGCTTTGTGTCCACCTAGAGAGGTGGGATAGGGAGGGTGAGAGGGAGATGCAAGAGGGAGGAGATATATGTATATGTATAGCTGATTCACTTTGTTATGAAGCAGAAACTAACACACCATTGTAAAGCAATTATACTCCAATAAAGATGTTTTTAAAAATAATTATTAAATGCCTTTGAAAACAAAAACAAAAAATAACTGAAGCTGTAAAAATTCAAAGAAAAATACCAAAGAAAAATAAAAGAACTATTAAGAGATCAGCAAAATAAAAGTAAAAAATGAGAAAAAAAAAACTTTGGAATATAGGTAAAATATTCTCCATTTGAACTAAACAATCACAATCTCAAAGATAGGTAATTTGGAAAATATACATGGCTAGCAAGAAATAGAGTAAGATTTAAACCTAGCACTTTATCTCTATCCAAACTGGACTTCTCCCTAGACCCTAGAATGTGTTTATATAAAATATAAGCAGCATTGTTTCAAGCTATCTGAAATGATATAATTCTTTCTTTGATTCATTTATAAAGAAGAAATCAAAAGAAAATAGAATATCCACATTCAATTTTTAGCACCTGCAGGAAAATATATTCATAAATAAATCTTAACAATCTTAACAATAGGACACTGATTTTTAGCTGGGTATATAGCCACTGTGAGTAAATATGTTTCCCAGCCTGCCTTGCAGCTAGATGTGGCATGTGACAAATTTTGGCCAAACAATATAGATGGAAAAGCATGTGTCCAACATGCTAGAGATATCCTTAGAGTCATCTATTGCCCTTCTTTGTCCCTTCTCCCTTCAATTTGACTGTATTAAGATGTCATGACTGGGTGACATCAGCAAAAATAATGTAGTAAGAATTCCTGAATTCAGCACAGGGAACATAGCCAATATTTTATAACAATTTTATATGGAGTACAATCTATAAAAACATTAAATCTCCATGTTGCACAACTAAAATAATATAATATTGTAAGTCAACTATACTTCAATTTAAAAAAAAACTCTGAAAATTTGCCTTTCCAAAAAAGCAGTGAAAAACAACTTGAAAAAATTGTTAGAACAAAAATTTTCAGAACTCAGGAAATTAACCGATAGCTCTCAACAACATGGGAAATATTTATGCAAGAATGAAGGCAGAATATCAGTAAGAACAGTGACCCTTAAGTTATTTTGACTTACTCAAGACCCATCCCCCGCTTCCTAGCTCAGTGGCCATATTGAAAATAACATTACAGATTCCCAGTACTGATGAGAGCAAAATAAAACTAATTCACAAAGAATTGTTATTATTTTACATATCTCGTGGCTCCTTGGCAGAGCTGTTTAAAAGGCTTGTCTTTATCAAATCTGACTCAGGGCTTGCCCAGTGCTAAAAGCTGCTCCTAGGCTAGCATTTGCTGAAAACACTAGCAGCTGTTTTAAAGGCATGTCTATTTGAGGCAAAGGGTAATAGGTGGGATAAACAATAGCTTAACCATAAAGCTTAATATCAAAAGCTGAGAAATAAAATATCTACCAGAATTTTAGAAACTTCAAAATATTTCTGGGAATGCAAATGAATAGAGAAGTACACATGTCCAGAAAAAACCTGAGAAGGCCCTAAGATTTCACTTCCATTTGATCTTGATACTCTGTGTGAGCAGAAAATGCAGGTTAAACCAAGTTTTAAACTACCTGCCAATGTTGAAGACATGACCCAACATACACAGAGCCCTTTTGTAAAAGTTGGGAGATTTGCTGGTTCTAGGCACTTAAGGAAATCTCTATTATATTATTTGCTGACCACTTAGCTGACTAAGTCGAGAATTCAGTGGCCACAAAATCTATTCAGAAAAGTCATTAAACAAACAACAGCAGCTACAATAAGAGACAACAACAAACCCTGGAAGACAGGGGAATCTGATTTCTAGAGTTACCTCATTCTATTATTTAAAATTTACTCTTTTCAACAACAACAAAATTATGAGATACCCAAGTAAACAAGAAAGTATGGCCCATACACAGAAAAAAAAAGATCAATTAGTAGAAAGTTTCCCTAAGGAAACACAGACATTAGATTTACTAGGCAAAGACTTTAAGTCAAAAATGTTAAATATATCCAAAAGCCTAAAAGACACCATGTTTAAAAAACTAAAAGAAAGAGAAAAATGTCTCATCAAATAAAGAATATAAATAAAGAGTTAGAAATAATGAAAAGGAAAAACATACAAATTCTACTGTTTAAAGTAGCTGAAATAAAAAAAAGAATTGTTGCAGGGCCATAACAACAGATTTAAGCAGATAGAGTGAAGAAAGAATAAATTAACTTAAAGATAGGTCCATTTTGATTATTCAATCCGAGGAACAGAAAGAAATAAAAGAATGAAGAATAATGGAAAAAACTTCAGTGATCCATGGGATATCATCAAACATACCAACTTATGCCTAGTGAGAATCCTAGAAGAAAAGGATAAATAGAGAAAGGGGCAGAAAGAATATCTGAAGAAATAATGGCAGAAAACATCCCTAGTTTGAAGAAAAACTTTTATCTACACACTTAGGAAGCTCAATGAACTCTAAGTTGGCTATATACAAAGAAATGCAAAAGACACATCCCAGTCAAACTACTAGAAGCCAAAAAGAATCTTGAAATCAATAAGAGAAGTGACTCATCTTGAACAAGGGATCCTCAATAAACACAGATGATTTCTCATCAAAGACTATGAGGACATAAAGCAGTGAGATAATTTATTCAAAGTCCAGAAATTAAAAAAAAAAAATCTGTCAACTAAGAATACTGTACTCAGGAAGAGTATCCTTTAAAAATGAAAGAGAAATTAACACAGTCTCTGATTTAAAAAAAAAAACGAAACCAAACAAACAAACTGAGATTCTGCTTGCAGTAGTCCTGCCTAACAAGCATATTAAAGTGAGTTTATCATGCTGAAGTGAAACAACACTAAATAGCAGCTCAGAGTCATGTGAAGAAATACAGAACATCAAGAAGGGTAACTGTATGAGTAACTATAAAAGATAGCATAAATATTCTTTCCATTTGTAACTTAAAATCTAATTTTTTAAAAACTGTAGAAAGCAATAACTATAAATACATGTTTACATCAGAAAATATACACAGATGTAATTTTGATAATAAGGGTATAAAAATGTGGGAGAGGATGGTGCAGTTTCTGTATACTATTAAAATTAAGTTGTTACTAATCCAAAGATGTCATGGCTGGAAGATACGAAAGAATAAGGCGAATGACGGAGCAGTACTATTGTGTAATAAGGCAACTTGTGTCCTTGACAATTAAAAATCAACATAAATTAACCTCTGTTTCTTGCCTTGGATTCTTTGACATGAGATGAAACTTAAAATCCACTGCTATTTTCAGTTTTCCTGTTTCTTACAGAAAATTAAATTTAACATTAAAGGTTCCCATCAGTTTTTGCACATTGAGAAAGCCAGTTATCTGGTTGGTACTCAAAAGTATTGTGTTGATAAAAGATATCCCAAACATATCAGACCCAACTTCTAAGCCAAGTCACAGTGTCCCCAAAGTAGACCCATTCCTTCTTTATTTCTTTTATAAGAGGCCAGACTTCTTCCTCATTCTCCATTTCCCTCAGAGTTGAATCAGAAACAGAGATTTATTTTCCAACTTTAGTGTATTTTTTTTTTATTGGAGTACATTTGCTTTACAATTTTGTGTTAGCTTCTGCTGTACAATGAAGCGAATCAGCGATATGTATACATATTTCCCTTCCCTCTTGGACCTCCCTCCCCACCCCCAATCTCTGAAGTCCCACTCACAGAAACAGTAGCCAATTTATGTTTTGTTTTACTTAGGGAAACATTGTTAGAAAAATGGATCTAAGAATTTAAACATATGTGTGCCCATTTCAAACTGAATGGTAGAAAATCATTACTTTAGATTTCTGTTGCAGTGCTTGGAGGTTTAGAAACATGGTGACTTTTTTTTTTCTTATTTCTGTGTATCTGAAAAGTAGAATCAGTCACAGAACTTTAATAAATTCCTTAAAATATAGAAATAGTTGTGTTCATAGACATTATTACTACTTCTTCCTAATATAATATAAAAAGGGAAAAGCACAATTGTATGCTTTATTTTAAGAATTTTTTTCCTTTGTCAAGATTCTTAACAAAGGAAAAAAAAAATCTTAAAAATCTTTTTCCTTTGTCAAGATACTTAACTTGATCGGTGTTACTATCCTTGTCAAGATCTCCATGAAGAAAAGGGTACTTAAACTAAGAGGAGAGAAGAAATGTGCTAATGCCCACAATAAACGCATTTTCTTCCATGAAGAAGTGTTTATAGGACACCTCAGATCGACTGGGTAAATGATTTTTCAGCATTTCCAACCTCTTTGGGTTAACTTCTTTGGGTGTAAGTGGAAATTTACAAATCTTCAATTTTTATCTTTGTTAGGAATCCTAGAGTACCCAAGAGAAAAAGGTGATCTTATGATGAATTGATGTTTGTTCTTCCTTCTTTAGAAGTACTAGGTAGGTTAAACATATTTTAACTCTCCTTTTGAGTTCTTAGAAATTTATGATTCTTGGATTTATGCTTCTTTACAGGCTTAATTCTAAAGCAGTTAAGGATATTTTGCTTAATTTAAACTAAATGAAGTTTATATTATAAAATAGTGCATAATTTAGCAAACTTTCTAAAAACCATGTACAATTTTTAAATTGAATACAGTCTTAATACACCCACATAGCAATTTCTGAAAACTTCTACACTTAAAGAACTTTTCCAATTTAACTCTAGAAGGAAAAAAAAAAAAAGAGGTAACTTTTTTATTAGAGCAACTAGGGAGAAAAAGAAACCTGAAATTTCCATCTGCAAAACAACAAATAATTTAAATATAAGAATTAACCGGGGGCTTCCCTGGTGGCGCACTGGTTGAGAGTCCGCCGGCCGATGCAGGGGACACGGGTTCGTGCCTTGGTCCGGGAAGATCCCGCATGGCGCGGAGCGGCTGGGCCCGTGAGCCATGGCCGCTGAGCCTGCGCGTCCGGAGCCTGTGCTCCGCAACGGCAGAGGCCGCAGCGGTGAGAGAACCGCGTACAGCAAAAAAAAAAAAAAAAAAAAAAAAAAAAAAAGAATTAACCGACAAGTTATTTAAAGCAATTAATTTGGACAATTGTTATGCTATCTCAATTCATTTGTTTCTAAATGGTAGTCTGTTAACATTTAATGTTATTGACTGTACTTCTCAAGAGTTAAAAGTAAATTTAACTCTATAAATACCACATAGCTCTTGCAAAAAGATGCTTGGTATTTTATTAAAATCACAAAATAAACAGATTGAAATAATTTTATATACTCTGAAAGAAAGTGCAAAAGGCTCTTTGTAAATGTGACATATTTTAATATGTCCTCTCAAGATGAAAAAAATGAAAAAACAAAAACCATAATTATAAAGACTAGCTTTAAAAAACGACTTTACCTCTTGAGTGTAATATAAATTGCTTATACTTTGCCCTTTGTCCCCTGATATAAAAATTATCAGGAACTTTATTTGTGATACATTTAAAACCATTCACAGTAAGTGGATTATTTATAAGAACAAAGCTTGGTTTTCAAAAATACATTCCACAACACAAACTTAGATCAGATCATTGATTGAAAAAAGTATATACTGAGTTATCCAAAATAGCTTTAAAATAACAGCAGTGACCATTTTTAACCTAAGTACTGAACATTTACAAATGTTATTTAATATTCTCAAAATAAATTTGCAAATGAGATAGGACTGCCTCCTTTTTACAGATGAGGATACTAAGATTCAAAACATAGAATATACTAGTTCCATCATTCAGCTTTTAATTAATAGATCCCTGTTTCAAACTCAGGTTTGACTGATTCCAAAGTCTGTATCCTAGGTACATCATAATGCAGCCACCCATAATATATGATACAATTCACTAGATACTGGCAAATTTATACTTCACTGTGACCAATTCAACTACAGAATAGCTCAATAAAATTTATTATATATGTAGAATGGATAGGCAGATAGAAAAACAGTATATCTTAAAAGCTATGCATAAAACATATATATATATATATAATTTATTATACAGGCATTATACTTGGAGATATTGTGGGTTCAGTTCCAGACCACTGCAATAAAATGAATATCACAATAAAACTAGTCAAATATATATTTTTTTGGTTTTCTAGTGCATATAAATTTTTCACTACACTAGAGTCTATTAAACATTATATCTAGAAAAAAACAATGTACATATCTTAATTCAAAACTATTTTATTATTAACAATTGCTAACCATCATCTGACTTTTCAGCAAGCTGTAATCTTCTTGCTGGTGGAGAGCTTTGCCTTGATGCTGGTGGCTGCTGACTGATCAGGTGGTGTTTGCTAAAGGCTTGGGGTGGCCGTGACAATTTCTTAACATAAGATGACAATTAAATTTGACACATCGATTTATTTGTCCTTTCACAAATAATTTCTCTGTAGCATACAATGCTGTTTCATAGCATTTTATTCATAGAACGTCTTTTAAAATTGGAGTCAGTTCTCTCAAACTCTGATGCTGCTTTATCAGGTAAGTTTAGGTCATATTCTAAATTATTTGTTATTATTTCACCAATCTTCACAGCATTTTCACCAGGAGTAGAGTCCATCTCAAAACCACACTCTCTTTCCTTCATCCTTAAGAAGGAACTCCTCATCTGTTAAAATTTTATCATGACATTGCAGTAATTCTGTTACATCTTCAGGCTACACTTCTAATTCTAGTTCTCTTGCTATTTCCTCCATGTTTATAGTTATTTCCTCCACTAAAGTCTTGAACCCCTCAAAGTCATCCTTGAGTGTTGGAATCAACTTCTTCCAAATGGTTAATGTTGGTATTTTGACCTCTTTTTATGAATCACAAATGTTCTTCATGGTATCTAAAATGGTGACTCCTTTCCAGAAGATTTTCAATTTGCTTTGCCCAGGTCCATCAGAGGATTTACTATCTACGGCAGCTATACAGCCTTATGAAATGTATTTCTTAAATAATAAGACTTGAAATTACTTCTTGATCCATGGGCTACAGAATAAATCTGGTTGTATTAGCAAGCATGAAAACAATATTAATCTCATTGTACATCTCCATCAGAGTTCTTTGGTGACCAGGTGCATTGTCAGTGAGCATTAATATTTTGAAAAGAATCTTTTTCTCTGAGCAGTAGGTTTCAACAGTGGCCTTACAATATTCAGTAAGCCATGTTGTAAACAAATGTGCAGTCATTCAGGCTTTGTCATCCATTTATACAGCATAGGCAGAATCGATTTGGCATAATTCTTAAGGGCCTTAAGATTTTCAAAAAGTAAATGAACTTTGGCTTCAACTTAAAGTCACTAGCTACATTAACCCTAACAAGAGAGTTGGCATGTCCTTTGAAGCTTTGAAGCCAGGCACTGACTTCTCCTCTCTAGCTATGAAAGTCCTAGATGGCATCTTCTTCCAATAGAAGGCTGTTTCATCTATAATGAAAATCTGTTTAGTGTAGCCACCATCATCAATTATCTTAACTAGATCTTCTGGTTAACTTGTTGCAGCTTCTACATCAGTGTACATACTTGCTGCTTCACTATGCACTTTTAAGTTATGAATAGGGCTTCTTTCCTTAAACCCCATGAACCAACCTCTGCTACCTTCAGACTTTTCTTCTGTAGCTTCCTCACCTCTCTTGGCCTTCAAAGAATTGAAGAGAGTTAGGGTCTTACTCTGCATTAGGCTTTGGCTCAACAGAATGTTGTGACTAGTTTGATCCTCTATTCAGACCTCTAAAACTTTCTCCATATCACCAATAAGGATGTTGATACTTACTTTCTTACTTACTTTCTTATGACTTGTGTATTCACTGGAGTAGCATTTTTAATTTCCTTCAAGAACTTTTCATTTGCACTCACAACCTGGCTAACTGTTTGGTGCAAGAAGCCTAGCTTTTGCCTATCTCAGCTTTCAATTATTTCACTTAGCATAACACCTTCCAATTTAGGAGAGCCTTATTCCTAATCTTTGAACTCAGAAATATATCAATCTAGTTCCATCACTGGGCTTTTCATTTGTTCTTCTCTGTACTTGGAAGGTCTTTCCCAAGATCTTCCCCTGGTTCTTTCCTTCAGCCACAGTTCAAATGTCAACTCCTCAGAGAAGTATTCTTTGACAAAATTAGTTATAGCAACTATTCCCTATATCTTAATAATGTTCTAGCATATTTTCCTGTTGTTTTTATAGGACTTATTATGATGTGAAACTATTTTATTAAGTTTTAGTTTTCTATCACATCTACCACTGGAATGTCAGCTTTCTGAGGATAAGTCCTTGACTTCTCTTATTCAATGTCTAGAGTAACTCTCAGAAAACTTGAAAAAAACATATATTTGATAAACTAACAAATTAATATGAAATATGTATTGCGTATACAGGTTGAAAATATACTCGACATATTTCAGGTAGTATATATGTCAGTTTGTTTTGATCTCCTATTATTTAATTTAATGAGCTAGTGAATAAATGACAAGCATAAGTCTTTGAATTGCTTTCAGTATGGGATCTTGGAAAACACAAAAAGTAAGTTACAATTTTTTAAACTACTCCTTGATATGAGGAAACTTATGATAATAGTAGTGTTTTCTTCACTACCTTTAATTGAACAATTGGTTTGAACAGTTTCTATAACTTCAAGTAGATAACCTTTCTCTTCACTCTGTCTCATGCAATTGTAAAATTAATTGGATACAATTCTCTATCCTCTGAAAGCAATATAAACTTCATAAAATATTTCTTCAGCTAAGCATAGGCATATACTTAAATTTTTTTTCAATTTTCAGGACAGTTCATTCCTGTAATATTTCCCCTCATGCTGTGATGTCCTTTATTCCTTATTATAAATACCTGAACTCTAAAATTCTTCTTTTTATTTAAATATAATCCACTGAAATAAACCCTATTTAGAATTCCCAAGTCCAAAGATTTGTATATTTCTCTCCTTCGTTTACTAAGTTTAAACTAATTCATCTCTTCATTTCAGTGTAGACTCAGAGTTCTTGGAAACAATGATTTTTGAAATATTATTGCTATTCCTTTCTCTTTATATATGGTAATGAATGAATTTAATCCTACAATAAAATGTAGTTGATAAAATGCTGTCTTATGGTCATAAAGAAGTGACTGTGACCAGACTTATTCTTTTGCCATAAAAAATTGGAAATAGGACAAAATATATAAAACAACTGTTTTCTGACATTGGACAACAAGTAGTATGATACTGAGATCCTTGAGAGAAAATAAACAAATAAGATGAACTCTATAATTGCTTCAGTTTTCTGCCTGGTGGCAGTCTGCACTGTGAAGCAACGATGGGATGCCAAGTAGAACATGGGGGTTCATACTGCGTTGAGCAGACAGAGATTATGGTTTAAGAAGACTCAGGAGGGTGAAATTTTTATAGCAGAATTCTGAAGAGAAGAGATTTCAGAGAAAAAGAGCTATAGAAATTCTCATAGCAGGCCCATGGGCATTTTGTTGAATTCTAAGCTGCATATGCATACCATGAAAATCCCTGAGGCCAAGAAAGAATATAGGGGAAATGTAACTGAGCAATACCCTGTGAGGCCTTCCCAGGACAGACCTCCACACCCATGTCCTCTACCTGCTTCTTGCCTGTAGAAAAGCTTTAGTCTCTCAGACCTCCCATGAGTTACAAAAGGTTAGCTCAAGAGTTAAGGATCTAAGGAATATGAACATGTAATAACAAAAAAATAGCAGTTGGGCTAGGAGAACTTGTAACAATTTAAACAACAGGTCAGCCATATAGCAGTAACAGAATCTTTAGTTCCTCCCTGAAGAACATCGATAACACTATCTGAGAAACATTCCTGAGTTGTTTTGCAGATATTGTAACTGCCACCAGAGGGAAAAAGCAAACTGCATGATGACCAGACTATAACCATGACATAAGTTGCTCCATCTTGCATAATTCCAGAAATTGGGCTCAAGAAAATGGAAAGAGACTGACCTTGTAGTTATAGATTAACTGCACTTAAACCAATCAAATGATGCTGACCAGATTGTTACATGATCAGTTTTGAGGTAACTGTCAGAGCTGTGGTATTCTGCATGTAGCCCCCACCTGCACACCCCTGAAAACTCCTGGTTTTTCCCTATAAAACCATTCTTCATCTAACCAGCAACTTGGAGATGGTTTTTGAGACACGAGTCTGCCATTTCCCAGGCTGCTGGCTTCCTGAATAAAGAATCTGTCTTTTTCCACCAACACTTATCTCTCAAATATTGACTTTTGAGCAGCCAGCAGCTGAAACTGATTTTGGTCCCAGCTCACAGGGCTTCCATTTATTAGTTCCACAGGACTCTAGCAAATAAAGAAGTAGTTCTTAACTGGCTATCCCCACAGAACTCATAGCAGAGCAGCCCAAAGCCCATTCATTTCCCAGTCTTTCCCTGAAAGAGATCTATTTGCATACATTAAAAGCTGCTGCCTGAGGATCAGGCTTTGAATATGAGAGCTGAAGTGCGTTTTCAAGACACAAAACAAGAATTGATATATGATTAAATATTTTAAAATGGCAAAAATGGCAAATATAAAAATATTGAAGATTATATGGCAAAAGATTTATTAAATTAAGGGGCTTGAGAGAAGGAGTATACTCTGTATTATCTACTGTGGGACCTTAAATGCAATCACTTGTTTCCTTATAAAAAAATAATTGACACCAATTCTTCTGAGTCAATCCCAATGAACACAAGAGGAGAAAATACTTCCTATCTTATTCTGTAAGATCAATATTACCCTGACACCACAGCCAGACAGAGACATCACAAGAAAACTACAGACCAGTAACTCTGTTTTTTAAATTTTATTGGAGTACAGTTGATTTACAGTGTTGGGTTAGTTTCAGGTGTACAGCAAAGTGAATCAGTTATACATATACATATATACATTTCTTTTTAGATTATTTTCCCATACAGAGCACTACAGAGTATTGAGTAGAGTTCCCTGTGCTATACAGCAGGTTCTTACTAGTTATCAATTTTATATATAGTAGTGTGTGTATGAAAATCCCAATCTCCCAATTTATCCCTCCCCCTCCTTTTTCCCTGGTAACCATAAGTTTGTTTTTTAAATCTGTGACTCAACTTCTGTTTTGTAAATAAGTTCATTTGTACCCTTTTTTTAGATTCCACATATAAAGACAAATATATGATATTTGTCTTTCTCTTTCTGACTTACTTCACTCAGTATGACAATCTCTAGGTCCATCCATGGTGCTGCAAATGGCATTATTTTGTGCTTTTTTATGGCTGAGTAATATTCCATTGCATATATTACCACATCTTCTTTATCCACTCCACTGTTGAAGGACATTTAGGTTGCTTCCATGTCCTAGCTATTGTAAATAGTGCTGCAATGAAGATTGGGATGCATGTATCTTTTCAAATTATGGTTTCCTCTAGGTATATGCCTAGGAGTGGGATTGCTGGGTCATATGGTAGCTCTATTTCTGATGAAAGAAATCAAAGATGACAAAAACAGATGGAGAGATACACCACGTTCTTGGATTGGAAGAATCAATACTGTGAAAATGACTATACAACCCAAAGTAATCTACAGTAATCCTCCTTCCAATGCAGGGGACACAGGTTCAAGCCCTGGTCTGGGAAGATCCCAAATGCCACAGAGCAACTAAGCCCGTGTGCCACAACTACTGAAGCCCACATGCCTAGAGCCCGTGCTCCGCAACAAGAGAAGCCAAATGAGAAGCCCGCGCACTGCAACAAAGAGTAGACCCCACTCACCGCAACAAGAGAAAGCCCTCATGCAGCAACGAAGACCCAGCACAGCTAAAAAAAAAAAAAATACCTAATGCAATACCTATGAAGTTACCAATGGCATTTTTCACAGAACTAGAAAAAAAATTTTACAATTTGTGTGGAAATACAAAAGACTCTGAATAGCCAAAACAATCTTGAGAAAGAAAAATAGAGCTGAAGGAATCAAGCTCCTTGGCTTCAGACTATACTACAAAGATATAGTCAGCAAAACAGTATGGTACTGGCACAAACACAGGAATATAGATCAATGGAACAGGATAGAAAACCTAGGGATAAACCCATGCACCTATGGTCACCTAATCTATGACAAAGGAGGCAAGAATATACAGTGGAGAAAAGACAGTCTCTTCAATAAATGGTGCTGGGAAAACTGGAGAGTTACATGTAAAAGAATGAAATTAGAACACTCCCTAACACCATACATAAAAATAAACTCAAAATGGATTAAAGACCTAAATCTAAGTCCAGCAACTATGAAACTCTTAGGGGAAACCATAGGCAGAACACTCTGACATAAATCACAGCAAGATCTTTTTTGATCCACATCCTAGAGTAATAAAAATAAAAACAAAAATGAACAAATGGGATCTAATTAAACTTAAAAGCATTTGTTCAACAAAGGAAACAATAAACAAAACAAAAAGACAACCCTCAGAATGGGAGAAAATATTTGCAAATGTAGCAACCAACAAAGGATTAATCTCCGAAATATACAAACAGCTCATGCAGCTCAATACTGAAAAGCAAATAACCCAATTAAAAAATGGGGGGAAGATCTAAACAGACATTTCTCCAAAGAAGACATACAAATGGCCAAAAAAGCACATGAAAATATGCTCAATATCACTAAGTATTAGATAAATGCAAATCAAAACTACAATGAGGTACCACCTCACACCAGTCAGAATGGCCATCTTCAAAAAAACCTACAAACAATAAATGCTGGAGAGGGTGTGGAGGAAAGGGAACCCTCCTACACTGTTGATGGGAATGTAAATTGGTACAGTCACTATGGAGAACAGTATGGAGATTCCTTTAAAACACAATAGCTCTTATAAATATAGATGCACAAATCCTCAAAAAATAGCAAATTTAAACAAGCAGCATAAGAATTATACATCATTACCCAAGTAGGATTTATCCCAAGTAGGCAATGTTAGTTCAACACACAAAAATCAATTCATAATAAGCACTGCATTAATAAACTAAAGGAAAAAAATATACATGGTCATCTCAATAGATATAGAAAAAGCATTTAATAAAAACCTACAATTTTTTTATGATAAAAACACTTAACCTCCAAAGAGAAGAGAACTTATTCAACCTGATAAAGGGTATCTATAGAAAACCCATAGCTAACAGCGTATTTATTTATTTATTTATTTATTTATTTTATTAACATCTTTATTGGAGTATAACTGCTTTATAATGGTATGTTAGTTTCTGCTTTATAACAAAGTGAATCAGTTATACATATACATATATCCCCATATCTCTTCCCTCTTGTGTCTCAAAGGGTTGTGTGGGGCAGGGAATGGAGAGTGACAGCAAATGTGTATGAGGTATCTTTCTGGGGTGATGGAAATGTAAAATCATGGTACTGATTGCACAACTCTCTAAATATACTGACAACCAATAAATTGTGCACTTGTGTGTGAAATATATATCAACAAAGCTGTTAAAAATCAATCTAATTTGGCACATTAACAAAAATAAAAGGAGAAAAGTCAAATGCCCATATCTAGGAATCCAGGAAAGATTTGATAACATTTAATTACCATACATTAAAAAAAATTCTTAGCAAACTAAAAATGGAAATAATGACTACAAAAAGCCTACAGTAACCATCGCACTTAACTGTGAAATATAGAAGTTTTCCCCTTGATTTTGGGATAAGAATATTCTCTTCATCAATTAGATTCAACATTGTTTCAGAGTTTTTAATACATGCAGTGAGGTCAGAAATGTAAATAAATGGCATAAAGACAAGTAAAGAAGTAATAAAATAGTCACTGCTTGTGTTCGATATAATCTTATCTTTAGAAAATCCAAAGGAATCTGTGGGAAAACTATTAAAGCAAAATCTCTGGATACAAAATTATGATACAAGGTAAATATATAAAGATGAATGAATTTCTTCATTCCAGCAACAAACAAGTACAACAAGAAATTCATAAAACTGCCCTCTCAGTAGCATCAAAACCTCAAATACATAAGAATAAAACTAATGAAAATATTCAAGGCTTCTACATTGAAGACTGCAAAGCATTGGTGAGAAAATTTAAATAATCTAAATATGTAGAAGGATTATACCATATTCATGAATCAGAAGGTTCAATATTATGGATAACTCTCCTCAAATTTTTCTATGGATTCAATGCAAAATATATAAAGAAATCATACAAATCAAAAGAAAAAAAGCAGAAACCTCATTAGAAAAATGAAAACCAGAATGTGCTTGATCTTTCCAATAATGTATATCCAAATGGATAACAAACAACTGAAAAGTTGCTCACGGGCTTCCCTGGTGGCGCAGTGGTTGAGAGGCCGCCTGCCGATGCAGGGGACACGGGTTCGTGCCCCGGTCCGGGAGGATCCCACATGCCGCGGAGCGGCTGGGCCCGTGAGCCGCGGCCGCTGAGCCTGCGCGTCCGGAGCCTGTGCTCCGCAACGGGAGAGGCCACAACGGTGAGAGGCCCGCGTACTGCAAAAAAAAAAAAAAAAAAAAGTTGCTCACCTTCATTAGACTTCAGAGAAATAAAAAATAAACCACAATGAAATACCACTACATGACTCCCCGTAAGAAAATGGTTAAAGTTAAAAATAATCATGTAAGAGACCAAAGTGTTGCAAGGATTGGAGCTCTCTGATACTCTGCTAGAGAGAGTATGGCTGCTCTGGCCATCTGTTTAGCAAAGTCTAATGAAGAGTCACATGTGTACTTTATTACCCAGTAATTCTATTTCTAGTGTACAGCCAACTGAAATGCATTTACACATTCAGCAGATACTCAGTGCTAGACTAGACTTTTTATAGCAGAACCACACATAATAATGCCAAGTTTTAAACTTTGCAAATGTCCAACAACACAGAATATATATGTAAATGGTGATATGTTCACATATTGCAATGTGATACAGCAAGAAAAATTGTTATACTACAGTTTCTTACATCAATATGGATGAACCTCATAACTGAAATGTTGAATAATGAAGGCCAGGCACAAAGAGACCATACTGCATTTATATATAAAGTTCAAAAATATCTGAAACTACTCTTTGGTGTGAGAAGTTCTCACAGCAGTGACTCTCTGGGGAAGAAAAGAAACAGGAAGGAAGTACTTCTAGGGAGACGAGAACATTGTTTATTGTCCTAGTTGTGCTTACATGTCTAAATAGAGTCTTAAAAATTGATCAAGCTATACACTTTATCTGTATGCTTTTTTCTGTGCAAGCTATTCCTTAATAAATAACTCACAAAACAATCATGGCAATATGAGTGAACATATATTCCGTTTTAAAAAATAAAAATATTGTGGTGTGCCTGGAACACGGGAAAAATATGCTGAAACGAATGCATAACCAGAACATACTGCATACTCAAAACTAGAAGAATCTAGCAATAAAAAAAGGAAAACGTTTTTATCCAGTTCACTTGTCGACACTTTCGAAAATCTGATCCATAATGTTATTTAAAACTCAAGATAACGGATTATTCTACTTTTAGAACATCTTTTCCTTTTCGTGAATTCTCAAAGATGCTCCACACTGAATAATATCTGTAAATTATTCCAGTACTATGTAATACAAGCTGAACAAGCCTTGAACATGAATTCATGTTTAAAAGCAACTGTGCGTGGGCTTCCCTGGTGGCGCAGCGGTTGCGCGTCCGCCTGCCGATGCAGGGGAACCGGGTTCGCGTCCCGGTCTGGGAGGATCCCACGTGCCGCGGAGCGGCTGGGCCCGTGAGCCGTGGCCGCTGCGCCTGCGCGTCCGGAGCCTGTGCTCCGC
>NC_041220.1:6242592-6268364 GCF_002837175.3 Physeter macrocephalus
CCGCTGAGCCTGCGCGTCCGGAGCCTGTGCTCCGCAACGGGAGAGGCCGCAGCAGAGGGAGGCCCGCGTACCGCAAAAAAAAAAAAAAAAAAAAAAGCAACTATGCGCTTTCCTAATGATTCTTCACCTTTCAGACAGCAGTTCTCTGAATTCTTCATACTATATTTCCGGGTTTGAAGATAGATTCTCATGTATTTGGAGGATGGAAACAAAATAAGGGTGGACCTTTCTTATCTTCAGCCTTGTTTTAAATCAGTGGATGGACATATTCCTAGTTGTTCATTCTAACATTAAAGATATGTTTTTAATTGAGGCAACTAGTTTTTCTTTGAGTCTCAGGTTATTTTCTCAGTTAAGGATTTTATTGTGACAGAATCTTAGGTTTATGATCCTGCTATTTACTTTCTATTAATGTTCTTTTTTTTAATAATTGAAGTGTAGTTTATTTACAATGTTGTGGGTTTGTTTTTTGTTTGTTTTTGGTTTTTTTTTTTTGGCGGTACGCGGGCCTCTCACCGTCGTGGCCTCTCCCGTTGCGGAGCACAGGCTCCGGACGCGCAGGCTCAGCGGCCGTGGCTCACGGGCCCAGCCGCTCCGCGGCACGTGGGATCTTCCAGGACCGGGGCGCAAACCCGTGTCCCCTGCATCGGCAGGCGGCCTCTCAACCACTGCGCCACCAGGGAAGCCCTATGGGGTTTTTTAATACATCTTTATTGGAGTGTAATTTCTTCACAGTGCTGTGCTAGTTTCTGTTGTACAGCGAAGTGAATCAGCCATATGCATACCTATATCCCCATATCCCCTCCCTCTTGCGTCTCCCTCCCAGCCTCCCTATCCCACCCCTCTAGGTGGTCACAAAGCACTGAGCTGATCTCCCTGTGCTATGCGGCTGCTTCCCACTAGCTGTCTATTTTACATTCAGTAGTGTATATGTGTCAATGCTACTCTCTCTTCGCCCCAACTTAGCCCTCCCCCTCCCCCATGTCCTTAAGTCCATTCTCTATGTCTGTGTCTTTATTCCTGCCCTGCCCCTAGGTTCATCACTAGCATGTTTTTTAGATTCCATATATATGTTAGCATAGTATTAGAGCTTCTTGAATGAAACAATTTAAATTTTCACTTAAAAGAAAAGTATGTTCAGCTTTTTAGTATAATGGTTAGCATATAACAAAAAATTCTGAAATGTAGGAATAAAAATGATTGCAATAAAAGCACATCAATGAATGTTTCTGATGGAAGAAACAGTCTCTGCTGGGCATACAGGTAAAGCAATAGAATTTGATGAATGAAATCAGGTGATTTGCCAATCCATAAAAAGATCCTACACACTAGCTCAGGAGCCCCATGAAAATTTATTTTGCTAGATATATACACAGAAAACATTGTCTTTAAATTCCTACACTCAAGCTTACTCCTGGTATAAAGATTATAGAAGCTGCGGTTCTGATGATCACAGACTGTATTGTAATATCAAGGTACTCAGAGCTACCCTTTTTGTACCAAGCACTTCAAGCTATTGTTTTCTTGTCTCTTTCTTAACCTTTAGAAGGACTAGTAATCATTGACTGTCATATTAATAGCAAGATACCTAACAAGCTGAGCAAATTTATTCTCAAAAGTATTATGTTTTGTCCCACTACACCAATCAACTTATGGTGTCAGAGTTATTTTGGTAATTCATATGGATCTCACTAAAATAACTTCAGATGCTACAACCAGAGACTTCTGAATTTGTTCCTTTAACATCAGAATAAGTATGTATTCCTTGAAGAAAATGAGTGAACTATTGATTGTGCTTCATTCTTTCTAAATACATGAGTACATCTTGTTTAACCAGTCCCTATTTGGCATGTATTGTCAGGTCAAATATATTGTTACTACTACTCATATTTTTTGCCGTTTGTCCATCACAGCTTTTCTCAGTCGCAATACAGTCCCTATCTGTTTACTCTGACCATTTTCTGTGTTTTACCACAGTAGTATTCCTTGTATCTGCTGCTTTTCCTATCAGTTCACCTCCTCTTTCCGGGAACAAGTGCCATTCGTAATCCACAGACGGGAATGCTAAGCCCCCAGCGGTCCGGTGGGAGGGTGTTTTGTTTCTGTCGTGGTGGCTGTTGCTTTTTACTTGTACCGAGAGGTTCGAATGGATCTGCTTCAGAGGGTCACAGGGTTTCTCCCGTGACTCACATATGCTTGGAAACCAGAAGTTAAGTGGGTGAAGTCTGGGAATGTGGATATGACCAAGGTGAGCAGCCTGTGTTTGACAGCCTACTTTGTGTTTTGCTTACATTGTTATTTCATTCTCATAGGAAACAGCCTGTAACTGTTACAAGGGGCGAATAGTTTGCAGTCATTCTCTCCTTCTATCTATCTCCTTATTTCAGAAATTAAATTCTCTTGTACCTTTAAAATTGTAGTGTGAGATAAAATGTGAAATATAAGCCAGTAAGGCATTATATACGCTGGTATTATAATAAATCACCCCTTCTTACTCTAACAGTAAATATACTTTCAAACCACCTAACTTAAAGATACATTGTGCTAAGAAGGGGACTTTGAAACATGTTGTGGTTTTTGTCATAGGACTGCCATGTAGCTTCCCGAAAAGCAGCATTGACAAATACTCATTCAAATAAATTAATATGTATTTTTTTAAATAAGGCAGCAAGTTCGATGTGTGCATGAACATAATACTCTACATAAAGTGAACCAATGTAAATTTGGGTACAAATAGTCATTGAGAAGCTTCTTGCTCTTGACTTTTCAAATTATATACAAATTTTTAAATTTCAGCCTTATACACACACATTCTATATATGTATTTCCATATTTATATTTCCAAATATATTATATATATATTTCCATATATTATACATTTACATAGATATAGAAAATTATAAATTTCATAGAAAAATAATTGGAAAAATTTCCTATTTGTTTCACTTTGAAAAATCACTAAAATCAGAAAGTTAAAAGCATTACCATCAAAGATGAAAATCAAAACAAGGCTCAGTTTCTCTTGGCTTCATGGTTGTTTTCTTTTAGTATGTCAAATTCTCTTCCAATATTAAAAACACCTGTTTAAAAGGTTGGAAAAATATCTATTTAGCTCTAATTGATTAATTCCCTCTTGCCTAAAGCATTTACTTCTTACTGAAACCATTAACAGTTTCATGAATGAGAGAATTAGCCTCGTTTCAGATTGCATCCTAAAGAACCATTTAATCCGAATGAATGGCCCTCACATTACCTAGTACATAGACATTTAGCTCTGAAGAAGTAGTATTAATCTTGAACATCTTTGATGAGAGACGTTCATCCTATTAAAGTATCTATTTTTGATAAACAAGCTATTTCAAAGAGACCAGAGATATTGCACTGTTCAAGACTTATGTTCACCCATACTACTGTAATTATTTATAACTGAAACTTACTACATCTTTTAGTTTAAGTGTATCTGGTGCTCGGAAGATTGTTGACAGAAGTTTTCACACAACGTGAGATTTATATTTCAGTTAAAACCTTCATGTAGCCATTTCTGTAGCATACAAGGTATCACAAAATCCAATTAAAATGAAGCCTTCTCAAACCCAAAGCTTTGAAATGTGGGACTTGCTTGTACATTAGTGAGTTTCATAATATTGTCCCAATAACTGCCTATCAACTGTGCAGACTGAAAACAGTTCAGTGTAACTGAAATCTCTGTCAGGAGATTGAAATGACCACCTGCTCTAACAGCCATTGGCTGTTTTCTTCTGTAGTCAATGCCAACCAACCTTAAACTCTTAAAATGCTTAAGGAGGCCACAGTTGTCTGATGCTTCCTATTGCTAAGGTTATAATTCATCCTGAAATATTGTATACAGAAGAAGCCTTTCCAGCTAAACTATTTCCTGGGCATTTTGCTTGAATACAGTAATCTTTCTAAAACTGATGATTTAAAGCCACTGTTTACCCAAGCCATGATGGTGATGCCATGTCTTTTTTTGTCTGGGTGAAGAAGCAGTTTGTAATGAGTTCAAGACTGTCCTCTCCTTGGAGGATGTCACCAGGACAAGGATGCCCCTATGCCCTTATATACCTTTTGAAGTAAATAAATATATTTCCTGATGATAGAAAATAAAACTTCTATTCTGGCCTTTTATCAGTAAAGTAGATAAAATGATAAAATATAAAATATACTTTAATAAAGTTAAGGGCTTCATTTTTGCAGCATTTCTTTAACTTACTTGATTATGAGACTAATTTGGGCTTTTGTTTAGAGTACAAACCCCTCCATCCTTCAGAGTCTGGGAAATGGTCTAGTAATTTGTATTTTTCATAAATACCGTCAAGGGTTTGGGGAGAAATTCTGTACTAAGGGACATATAAGCTTCAAAGTCTTAGTTAAAATATGCCAAAAACCAAGCTGGAGCCCTGGTGCAACTCAGATAAATTGAATCATTAATACAAGAGCTCCTTGGAGCCTAGTTTGAAGGTTATCACTACAAGCCAAGAACCTGAAGCACAAGTCCTGGGATGAGAGCAGAGGTACTTAAATCACTTACTTTTCCGCTCTCAAAATAGTTCTCAGTTTAACTGAGAGCTTTAAAATCCTGATGGCCATAACACAGACCAATTAAATCAGCATTTCTGGAGGTGGTACCCAAGCATCAGAAGTCTTGAAAGCTCCCCACGTGATTCTAATGTGCAGCCGATGTTGACAACTCCTGTCTAAAGGTTAGATGGTGAGAACTGCATTCGATGTGAATGAAGTTCACCTTCAATGTCTGACCTCGTGCAGATAGAACAAAGCTAGTAAGCCCCGCTTTTATTTCTGGATCATTGCACAAACCTACAAACCCCACAGTTAGAAGTAAATGAATTTCAGTAAGCACATATTTTTCCATATTGATTTTATATCTAGATATCTGTCTAAACACTGTTATTAATTCAAATATTTTTTCTGTATATAATGTTGGGTTTTCTTTGTAGATGAGCATATTATCTGCAAATAACAAGAACATAGTTTCTCCCTTTCAAATAGTTATTATTTTTATTTATTTATTTGGCTTTACTATGGGCATAGCTATGACCTTCCAGCTCAGTATTGTCTGGAAACGGTGATATTAACTATGCTCACCTAGTTCTTGATTTTAAAGGGGCCACTTATGATGCTTCAAATCAAGATTAAGGATTTTGGTAGATTCACTTTATCAAATTAATGTCCTTCTATTCCTAATTTGCCAAGAAACTGTAATCATCTACTGTGATGCTTATATTTACACACTGTTGATAGCCATTTCATCATTGTTTTCCATATCCTTAATTTATGCTTTGAATTTACTCTCATTATTCTCCACATTAAATTTATTCTTTTATTATTTTCCCAACTATTGCAGCTGAAATTTTAATTTATTAAATATTAGTTTTTCTATTTATTTATTGTAAACATGTTTAACTATGAAATTTCCTCAATGTGATAATATCCCATGTTTCTATACTAATATTTGAATTTTCATTTAGTTACATTTATTCAACCCATGAATAATTTAAAATGGGCTTAAAAATGCAAACATATATTTTTGGCTTTTCTTTTTTTGAGTTTTAATTTTCATTAAGGAAAGTTTCAAATACATAAGAAGGAGAGAAATGGTGAACCCCTATGTACCCATCCCTGAGCTTAAACAGCTAATAATTCAAGGCCAATCTTATTTTATTATACATATGCCCAACCACTTCCTCCCTAACCTAGCACATATAGATTATTTGAAAACAAAAGCATGCATCATAACTTCTAATATGTAAATGCTTCAGATAAGCATACTTTTCTTTAAACATAAAAATAATGCACTATCACAATTAAAAGTTAGCAATAATTACCTAATGTTATCAAATATTCAGTTGCTATTCAAATTTCCCTGATTTTATTATATTTTTACAGTTTGTTCAATTTAGTATAAAAACAAGGTCCACTCTTTGCATGTGAATTATATGCTTATTAAGGCTATTTAATCTGTAGGTTCTACCTCTCTTAAAAAAAAAAAGAAAAAAGAAAACCTTTAGAGAAATAAAAACACTATTTACTGAACAAACTGGGTAATTTGTTTTGTAAAATTTCTCATATTATAGATTTTGCAAATCACACTCCTGAGGTGCCCATTTTCTTTGTTCTGTATTTCAGGAACACATTCAGATAGATGAAATTCAGGTCAATTTTTTGAAAGAATACCCCGTATTCATTGACGGTACAATGTATATCTTAGAGTATCACATGAAATGTGATTCTTTTTTATTTTTTTGCAGGAATTTGAATCTTAACTTTATTTTTCACTCCAACAACAAACAGAAAATTTAATTTTTTTGTTTGTTGGTTTTTTGGTTTTTTTTTTTGCGGTACGTGGGCCTCTCCCGTTGCGGAGCACAGGCTCCGGAGGCGCAGGCTCAGCCGACATGGCTCACGGGCCCAGTCGCTCCGCGGCAAGTGGGATCTTTCCGGACCGGGGCACGAACCCGTGTCCCCTGCATCGGCAGGCGGATTCTCAACCACTGCGCCACCAGGGAAGCCCCAGAAAATTTAGTTTTAAGCCAGGTATGTCTTATAATCTTAATAAAGAATAGAGAGTCTTTAGACTAAATCTTACCAAAAAAAGTTACAGGATCTTAACAGAGAACATTAAAAAGTTTAATGAAAAACACTATGACCCAATAAATGGAAGCATAATCCCTAATTTAATTACTTCCCCTGGTGTCATTTATCTTGTTCCTCTGTCTCCTGCATTTCCTGGAAACTGGAATTTACATCTTAAGTCTCAATAGATTCAGGTTAAATATTTCTGGCTAGATTACCTCACAGGTGATACTGTCTACTTCATATTTCAGCAGATCAGGAAAGATACCTGGTTATTCCACCATGAGTGATGCTAAGGATAACCAGTGAATTAGGTAACGGACCACTTAATGGAATGATCTTCAGATTCTTATGAGTTATTATTGATTAGAAATTATTTTTATGCTCATTACAAAATATATGACAAAAGTAAAGAATTTAACGTTTCCCTTTTTTCACTGACAAATATAATCCATTTCTTCTCCTACTACAGAAATACTTCAAATCAGTCGGACTTTTTCATATCATATATTTAAAAAATAATTGTGATACTCTTAACTTGAGATAGCACAACCAATCACCATGCGGCCGGTTTGTACATAGACCAAACATCATCCACCGCAGAGAAGTGAATTTCTGGTATCCTGAAGGTAGAGATTTGGGGCTGTAGTCTGGAGTTTTGCCTCTAGGAACCCTGCTCAGCTTATTACCTCCTTCTCATTCCCGACCGGCTTCACTTTGGCTTGTGACACCAAGCTCCTTGGGCACAGGGAAACAAACGCCTCCAGCACATCCCTGTCCACAAGAGCACCATATGCTCTACAGCTGGCGGCAACAGTAATGTCCAGGTGGCAGAGCATCGTGTAGGCTGTCCGCAGCATGTTGCAAATGTTGCTGTGAGTGCAGGATGTCATTCATCCGGGTCCCAGATTCTGGGGACTATGGGACCCGCTGTCAGTCTCTGCTTGGATCCGGTGGCCTTATGAGGAGACCCAGATGAAACTGTTCTCAGTCTGAAGAGACTGGCCAGAGGGCTTTGACAGCCTCACGCCTAGCCTAGCTGCCTCTGCGAAGGCAAAGGAGCAACTCGGTGGCTTATACATACTGGTGCTGATCTGTGGACTCACCAGTTGTAGCTGGGCCTAGAACTTCCCAGCCTTTCCCTGGGTCACCCTTCATCTTCTCTAACCTTTGGACCAGGTGTGTGAGGAAGGGCCTGGGGTTTTGCAGGACAATCATACCATGAAGATCGGAGGTAACAAAAACTGACAAGGGTTTCAGTCTGTGCTTGTGATGTCCACATGTTCCTACCCTCTCCCACTTCACATCCATCTTCCCTTCTTCGGTACGCGGGCCTCTCACCGTTGTGGCCTCTCCCTGTGCGTGTGTGTGCTCCGCACGCACAGGCTCAGCGGCCACGGCTCACGGGCCCAGCGGCTCCGCGGCACGTGGGATCTTCCCGGACCGGGGCGCGAACCCGTGTCCCCTGCATCGGCAGGCGGATTCTCAACCACTGCGCCACCAGGGAAGCCCGATCTTCCCTTCTTAAATGCCTGCTCCATGAACGTCAAGCTCCTTCATCAGAAACAAAGGTTAAGAGCTTACAGAGATTGCTCCCGTGACAGCATAAAGTCAAATCCCTTACATATAAACATATATCCTCGTAGCTCTGCTTCACCGATTCAGTGCTGACTGATACAGTTACATACAAGGCAAGTGATGAGGCTGTTGAGACTGCCTAAAATGATACTTGTCATTACACTTTCAAAACACCTAAAATCTGTATTGTATCACATATTCTTACTGCCTTTCCAGTAGATTTTTAACTCCCTGAGGTAGGAACGTTTTATCTCTGCATGACCAGTGCAGGACTGTGCTTAGCACAGCAATTCTTTGTTTAATGAATAATTTGGAACACCTCTGTTGACCCTATCAAAATCTCCTTTAAGTAATATCTTAATGATGATGTCAGTCTGATTTCTATATAAGATGAGTACATTAGCCATCAATAAATACTGACCTAAATGATTGTTATATAATTAAAATCTTAGGAAGTCAATGAAAATAGCAATTATCCGTATGGTACATATTTTCAAATATTTCCTGTTATGTAAGTTACCCACCTGTTTACAAGTAAATCCTTATACAAGTATGGGAGAATTAAATGTAGACAAACCAATGGAAGGGCAGAATTTTCTAACTTATCCGCTGGATTCTTGAGAGTGATTTTATGACACACTGAGTCCATAATATTTTCTGTTGACATACTACTAAAATGAAAATGAAGTCAATGCTATAATTTGATATACAAGATTTCCTTTAGTTATTTTAAGAATATTGAAAAGCTTTAAATTTCCCATAACCTATCAGCAAGAAATAGCTTACCACTAATAGTTTTATAAACAATATTATCTGTTCAATGACATCTTTAATTTTTACCCATATAATAAATGTTGAAATAATATTTCAGAAAATTATACATCTTGAAATACTTTGTTTTAACTGTCACTTTATTGCAAGATGGTTGAATTAATTCAAATTTAAACTATAACTTGATAATTTTTAGTCAGGTACCAAACTTTATTCAAAGCAAACTGCTTATTCAAAAGTGATCATGGAACAGCTCAAAATGCAGTGCAAGAAGGCCTGTGCTCCGCGACGGGAGAGGCCCCAGCAGAGGGAGGCCCGCGTACCACAAAAAAAAAAAAAAAAAAAGGTTGAGAGAAACATCTTACTGGCCAATAGATTGCAGGGGAACCGGGTTCGCGCCCCGGTCTGGGAGGATCCCACATGCCGCGGAGCGGCTGAGCCCGTGAGCCATGGCCGCTGAGCCTGCGCGTCCGGAGCCTGTGCTCCGCGACGGGAGAGGCCCCAGCAGACGGAGGCCCGCATACCACAAAAAAAAAAAAAAAAAAAAAGGTTGAGAGAAACATCTTACTGGCCAAAAGATTATTTTAATTCACTCATTATATGAAACTCAAACTTCACTTTTCGGAAAGGGAAACTGTAACTTCAGTAGACAGCAATACAGAAAGGTTTTGTCACATCGACTAGTTTCCATTTAGTCAGTCAATTGTTTCTAGCTGTCCCAATTGGGACAGATGCATTTACAGAACTGGCTATGCTTGAGCCTTCTTTGCAAGCAGCTTTAGATTTGCAATGCACTTGGCAATTGTCTCCTTCTCCTGCTGCGCAGAGATGCTCTGTACCATGTGCTTCTCCACCCAGTTTATCATGTGCTCTTGTTCCTTCTGACACGTCGTATTCTGCACAGAGATGTGATAGTCCAGGCGATTCTTTACCTCCTTGTATATCTATGCAGCCATTCCCGGTAAGTGACCTCTAAGGCCATGGCGATGTTATTCCTCTGGACATCAAAAAGGTAATGGCGCTTTTGAACCAGTGCCTGCCTGCTGTGACTTCTCCAGATCAATCGCATCCTGGATTTGTTTAATGGAAGCCTGTTTCACTTCTTCCAGTTGGGCAGTTTTCTTGCTATAGTTTATCAGCAAATCCCAATAGAGGCACCATATTTTTTAACTACATAGACAAGCACCCAGTTTTACACCAGTTTTAGGATAAAGGAACTGGATGAATTCCCCTCAGGGATCAGCCCATATCGAACTTTTCCTCCAGGGACAGCATGGTCAGGTGGCATCCACCCTGCAGTCTTTGGGCCCCAGTGACCCTGACAGGAGACTCTGTCAGGGGCAGAAGCAAGATGAAATGTGATTCTGATTATCTCTCACTCAGAAATGTTAAGATTCTTCAGTGATCTGGGTGCTGTCAGTCTCTTTCTTGCAAAATAAATTTTCCCAGCAGTCTTTTGCATAAAAGTATTGGCAGCCATTGAAGATCATTGGCTGGATTTACTATTTCATCAGTGGTTACAAATTGTTGATATTCTACTTTGATAGTCCTTCTGCACTTACTTTCTGAAATACTTTCCTAAAAAATAACATATCTCATCAATTACTAGGTTATTACAATGTATAGATCTAGTAGGAATGGCTACATACATGGTTGATGCTTTCCCTTTGTTTAGCAGTTTTCAGAATAACAAATTGGTTTGTTAACCAAACTGAAATGTGAAGAGTTTCATTACAGTTTCTTTATTTACTCTTTTTAAGATCTCATAGATTTAACATATCTGTTGCCCTTGTTTCTAGTGTAGGTTTTACTCTTTTTAATATTCAAATTGGTCCCTATTTGCTACTAGGAGCCCCCTCAATGTGGCTCAGGTATCATTTTAATATGATCCCATAGTCTTTGCTTTTCACCGTAATTGTCAATAAAATAGTCCAGATTCATCTTGCATGTTTCCTATCACAGATCTAAAGTTATATATTTCTGCTGTCTGTTTCCCTTTAGTGGAAAATGGCATTTATAGTAGGCGTGCTCATTATTATCAGATGGTCACTTTTTATAGGCTTATTTAGAAAAAAATAATTTGCGAGCTTGTAGCATTTACAATTCAAGTTTAAGATTTGTAAAAGTACAGTGTTTTTACTAAGTTCTTTGAGTCTATTTCTCTTTCACCTACATTTGTGGTTCTGAATAACTTTAACAAAAATACTTGCTTAAAAAATGCTTGCTTGTTTTATCCACATACTATTTAATATTTATATTTCAAATACTTTGCATATCACTCTTAAAAACTACATTTTACATATATTTACATATATAAATATGTATAATTTGAAAAGAGTGATTCTAATATGATTACTGCTAGTATCATTGAAAACAGCTTCATGTATATTTGCAGAGTTTAACATTAAGATATATTCTACTGTGCACGTTGAAGATACTGCTGTTTTAAAGTGATCTGAAGTAAAACCTTTCTATTAAACCATAATATATTCATCATAATTAGGTTACAGTCTCTGATATTTCCAACATCTGGGTCAAATCTGAGTCTGGTTTTATTGATTGCTTTTTGTCTTGACAATGGGTAACTTTGTCATGTTTTACTGTCTCATCGTTTTTATTATCAATAAATATTGGGCATTCTATATAGAGTAGAGGCTGAGGTAAGTAGTTTTAATGCATATGGAAATAGGCAAACCTCTTTTTCTGTCCTACTGTAAGTGGGAGTGGTTGGGTCAATCTAGTGAGTAGTTGAGCTGGGTTTGGGGCACCACGGACTTCAAATTACTCCAGAGATGGAATGTTGTTGCTTAGTACTTATTGCAGATCCCAGATGTCCTGAGAGCTTTTAACCAGTGTTTTTACTCTTCCCTCAGCTTTCAGCATGCAGGTGTGACACAGGTGCAGAAGTCAGACATAAGCCCAGAGGTCAACTTCTGTTGCTTCTAACTTGGTGAAAAGCCCATGACTGGTACCAGATGGGCTGCTCAGTTCTTCTGCTACGGCTGCAGGCTTAGGCCATATGTGCTCCTGCCTCAAGAATGGGGCTTATCACTCCTCCCCCTTCCTCCGTGGCAGCTGATTTCTGCTTTGGGTCCCGGAGTATTCTGGGGAGAGCTCTTGGGCTGGAGCAAGTGTCCTGTTCTCCAGCGGTAGCAGATCTCTGCTTTATAACAGTGCAAGGTTCATGGTAAGAGAGGGCTTTTGTCCTTTCCTCAAAAGCTGGTGGCTTTTTTATTTCAAATTTATATTTCCAACATGTGGTTCCACGTTAGTCACATGGTTCTTTCGGCTGCAGTTGGGGCTGACAATGTAGTTTTTACTCTAAGTAGCTAAAAATAGGATTTTGTTATTAATAAAGACGTAGAAAATGAATATTGGCAAAGTCAGCTAGCACTGTTTGCAAAAAAATACCACGTTAGGCACCTAAAAACATAATGTTATTTCATTTTAATTTTTGTAAAATCTTTCAAGTAAATGTTACTTAATTATTTTAACAACCCTATGGAAGAGAAAGACAATCCCCTACCCCAAGTATTGTTTGGGATACACATTATAAACCTCGGCCTCAAAAATTCTGTGAGATGCCTAAGACAATACTATTTTTAAAGACAGAATTACATCACCTTCCTCTAGGGATATATGTAAAGTGCACTAAATTAGGCTTCATAAAAGCTGAGATTTTTCTGATTTTTTTCTTGTAATAGTCCTATGACCTTATGCTTCTCTGAGCTTCAATACTTGCAGCTAAACATAAGCACCATAATTCTTGAAATTTTGAATTGCAAATGAAAAAATGCTGTGACACCCAGGGAGTACTGAACAACAATATGCAATAGGATGGTAGAGTACATCCATCTGTTGTAAGTTATTAAAACAAGTAATGTGTATGAAACACTGTGCACAAGATGCTGAGACTGTTGTTGGCAATTGATAAATATTTGTTTAAAAAAAAAGCAAAAGAGTGAATATTTGTGATAGGTATGGTATTTGTTTCCTTACTGCGCTTTCCTTTTGCATTTCCCCGTATATGAACTGGTTAGCCTCAGGGATCCCCTTGCCGCAGGGGTGTGGGCTGTGCTGTTACATTCAGTAAACAGGAGGCCATTAGGCTGGGGGAGCTTGTACAGTCAGGCCACTCAAGGTGGCTGCTCTCTTGCTCTCTGTACCGCACCTGCTTCACCTACACCCTGCTCACATGACTGACCTTCCTACATACTTGCCCCAGAGCCCAGCTCGTGATTGTTCTTATCAAAGGGGTGGCAAGGGGCGTCCCCCTCTGCTGGTTTCGCTGGTAACCAATGAGCCAACCTGACATCAATTCCCCTATAACTGGCAATTTCCCCTTCCGCCCGGGAGCAAAGGTTAACGCCATGTCCTGCCTGCTGTCTGCCACACATGGTGAGGGATTGTTCCAGGGCCTTGCTTCAGACCTGTAAGATCCCCCAACCATGAAACCATTGATGTCTCAGTTGCCCACTCAGGACCCTGTCTTCGGTCTGGAAGCTGAGCAAGCAGAGGGCTTGTAGGTCTGCAAGGTGCAGCCCAACAGGGCTCTAAAGCCTTAGCAGCCTGTAAAAGCAAGCTGAAACCCAAGCCGAGTCAATCCCTGTAAATGCCTCCAGGTTAAAAAATCAAAACTCAAGAACAGCCAGTCACAAACAGCCATCTAAGCTTCCCAAATAAAACAATCACTAGAGCTACAGCCAACGAAATAATTTCCTTGCTTTGCTTGTGTCTGCTCTACAAAAGGCTTTTCCTCATCTCCTGCTTGTGGAGAGCGCTGAGCCATTTTCTGTTTGGTGTTACCCAATTCAAATTGATGTTTGCTCAGACAAGTTCTTCAAAATCTTAATATACTTCAGCTTGACTTCTTACTGTGGAAATTCAGTTTGCTGAGATCGCCAGAAAGCAAAGAAAAAGAAACTTAAAATTCAGCTTCTGAACTAAAAGTAATAAGAAATTGAAGAAATGCCAGGATTTCTCTAGAAGAAAGAATTTCGTAAATTTCTTTATTTCCCATTTTCCATATTGACAGCTAGCCTAGGCCACTAGTCCATAGGGTTTTTCCCATAAAATGGTTAGTATATCATTTCCTCTGAGAACTGTTAGCCAGCGAAGCTTATTATGCTAAGGTGGAAGGGATCTTGTGTAGAGAAGGTAGAAAACTTGAATCCTTCACCTTCTAACTGAGAGGGGGTGTGGGGAAATGTGTCTATATGTGTGTCCAGATTTTCTTCTCAGACCAAAGTAGGTGAGGACAAACTATGCTATTTATATCTAGAGCAGTGGTTCTCAAAGTATGGTCCCTGAACTAGCAGCACTTTGATATCTGAACACACAATATCCTGAATTTCTGATGAAGGGGGACACAGACATCCGCTGAAATCTGTTTCAGTAGGATGTCAGAATTGGCTACTTCCACATGGAAAAGCGGCCTGTCACTGAGGGCTGTAAGACAGCATGCCTGTACCATGACTGGGAACTACAGTCAGATTTCACGGATTAAGCAAAGCTAGCATCACCCTGAGGTTTGTACTGGCTTGAGCAGCGCCTGCACACAATATTCATGTCCACTCAGAACCTCAGAATGTGATATTATCTAGAAATTGGATGTCTGCAGATGTACTTAGTTAAGGTAAAGTCGTAGTAGATTAGGATGGACCCTAAATCCAATGACTGGTGTTTTTATAAGAAGGTCACATGAAAAGACAAAGAGACAGATAGAGGTACCTCTATATATAATGGAATATTACTCAGCCATAAAAAAGAATGAAATAATGACAATTGCAGCAACATGGGTGCACCTAGAGATTATCATACTAAGAGAAGTAAGTCAGACAGAGAAAGACAAATATCATATGATGTCACTTACATGTGGAATCTAAAAAAAAAAAATACAAAGGAACTTATTTACAAAAGAGAAACAGACTCACAGACATACAAAACACATGAACAAAGTTATAGTTACCAAAGGGGAAAGTGGACGGGGAGGGATAGATTGGGAGTCTGGGATTAACAGATACACACCACTATATATAAAATAGAAAAAACAACAAGGCCCTGCTGTATAGCACAGGGAAATGTGTTCAATATCTTGTAATAAACTATAAGGGAAGAGAATCTGAAAAGGAATAGATGTATACACACACATAAGTATGTATAACTGAATGACTTTGCTGTACACCTGAAACATTGTAAATAATCAACTATACTTTAATAAAAAAATAAATAATTTTAAAAACCAAAAAGAATGAAACCTGCCTGTGCCTTGCATTCAGACTTCTGGTCTCCAGATCTGTGAGAGCATACATGCTTGTTGTTTTAAGTTACCAAGTTTGGGTAATTTGTTATGGCTTCCCTATGAAACCAATAAAAACCTGGTCAAAGAAAACTGGGGAGAGGCATGGGAGAAGACCAGAGTTTACCCCAGGCAAAGATTTCAGCAGCAAAATATGCAGCAAGCAGAATATTCAGACGAAACAAGTTTTGTACCAGAGTCAGCAATTCAGGGAGCTGCCCTGTCCAGTCCTTGCTCTTAAATCACGCTGCATCTTGGATGTGAGAAAGGGGAAGTGACAGAAGTCTGAAAGACCAACTGAGGAATATTAAACATTCAAACGACAGCATCAAAAACCCCAAACTACTGAACCCATCTAAGATTACGGATTTTCTGAAATTATTATGGTTAAAATAATAACCTGTTTCTGTAACTTCCTCCTCTGCCCCTTTCCCCAGACGGGGACCATCCAGATGTTGATCCTCTGAGGTTGAGAAAGAATTTGATTCTCTCCGAATCATCTCAACTGTTTGGCAACGCTGTTCTGGGAAAGAAGAAAAGAGTAGGATCAGGTTATAGCCGGGGTCACAAAGACGGTTAGTAAAATGCCAAGAAAAGGGCCCTGCTGACTGGTTATTTTATTGGGGTTTCATGTTCGAAATTCTCCTTATTTATCCATTCGTTATTTTTTCTATCTAACATTTGATTGGACACTCCCTAATACCAGACATTGTGTTCAGTGCTGTAATACAGTAAAAAGAAACAAACAAAAAATAAGTTTTCCAGGATTTAATTGTGGAAATTTGCAATTTGGAAAACTTCAAAGACTTTTTCAGTGACCATCAACATACCCACCACGGCCTAGTTTCTAAACTTAAACATCATACTGTGCTTATTTTATAACATATTGATCCATCTCTCTAATCCTCATCTATCAATCTTATTTTTGATATGTTTCAAAGTAAATTTCGGGCAGAAGTAGACTTTCCCTAAATACTTCATCTTGCATATCATTTACTATGATTTAACATTTGCTTGCTGGTTTATTTTCTTTAGGGTTTAAACGTACATACAGTGAAATGCAGAAATTTTAGGTGAACATTCACTGAGTTTTGACAAGTGGGTAGATACATGTAACCCCCAACGTCCTGAGATATAAACATTACCCTAGACCCCAAATCCCTTCACTTTTCCATCCATTCTGGGTCCACAGACTCCAGAGACAACCATTGTTTTTCTCTCACCATAGAAAAGTTTTGCCAGTTCTACAAGTTCATACGTACAGAATAATATACAATGTATTATTTTGTGTAAAGTTCTTTCACTCTTTTTGTGCTGATTTATATTGCTTTTATCTAAATGAGTTCCTTTTTATTGCTGGGTAGAATTAAGTTGTATAATTTTATCCCAATTTGTCTGTTTATTCTCCTATCTATGGGCACCTGGACTGTTTCCAGTTTGAGGTTATTATAAGGAAAGCTGCTGTAAACATTCTGTAGACGCCTTCTGGGATGTGTGTGTGTGTGTGTGTGTGTGTGTGTGTGCTCGTGCACACACGCACTAATCTGGGCTGACATGACATTTGGTCTTTTTTAAAAAAAATTAATTAATTTATTTATTTATGGCTGTGTTGGGTCTTCGTTTCTGTCCGTGGGCTTTCTCTAGTTGTGGCAAGCAGGGGCCACTCTTCATCGTGGTGCGCGGGCCTCTCACTATCGCGGCCTGTCTTGCTGTGGAGCACAGGCTCCAGACGCACAGGCTCAATAAGTGCACACACGCACTAATCTGGGCTGACATGACATTTGGTCTTTTTTAAAAAAAATTAATTTATTTATTTATTTATGGCCGTGTTGGGTCTTCGTTTCTGTCCGTGGGCTTCCTCTAGTTGTGGCAAGCGGGGGCCACTCTTCATCGCGGTGCGCGGGCCTCTCACTATCGCGGCCTGTCTTGCTGTGGAGCACAGGCTCCAGACGCACAGGCTCAATAATTGTGGCTCACGGGCCCAGCCGCTCCGCGGCACGTGGGATCTTCCCGGACCGGGGCACGAACCCGCGTCCCCTGCATCGGCAGGCGGACTCTCAACCACGGCGCCACCAGGGAAGTCCTTGGTCTTTTTTTAATGTGTGCATTTTTATTTTTCAAAAGATAAGAGAGAGAATTTAAAAAGAGATAGACAGACCATGGTGTCGGCTGTTAGTGTCACAGAGATAAGGATGTGCTCATTAAAAAAATAATAATAAAAAGTGGCTTTTACTTTTGTGACCTTTCTGGAAATCTCTGGAAATTTTTCTGCGTAGTCACAATTAATAATCTTAGAGAATTCTGTTCCTTACAGATGAGAAGTACTTTAAAAGACTTTGATATGCCTAAATTTTCAAGATAGATGGGAATGAATACTCCAGCATTTTTCATCAGAAGCACTCATATCCAATTAAATTAAAAAGAGAAAACTAAATATCGAACATTGTGTATAAATTGGGTTATCACGTAAGAATGTAAAAGAACTGAATGACCAGAAAGAGGAGAAAGTGTAACATCCTACCTGTTTTGGAAGTTAGGGAACCATTCTGCCATTCCTGGTGCTAAGTAACATCCAGTTATTTTAAAGTATTTTGCACAATGTGTCTGAATAAATAATATTTTATTTTACCTTGTGGTCCTGTGCTCCTGCCATGGCTTTTCTTTCTAAAGACCAGTATGTTAAATATAAATTATGAAACTTGGAATATACAGACTTGTACCATATGGACTTAATTGCTTTTCAAGTTTTACAGCTGTCTTCATACCTTAGATGAATGTTTTGTTCCGGAAAACATTTTATTGCTTCTCTTTCCTAAAAACCCCTGTACTTCTCTACCTTTTCTCATTGCACCCTCAGTTCCCAAACAGTAATGCTGCAAGCCCCAAATCAAATAAAACACTCTGCAGTCTTTCCTGCCTACATTCCAAATGTGATTCCTCTTTCTTCTGAATTCTGACATCTTTATATTATGTGTTTTTATCACCAGAATATGAGAGCTTGTATAACAGTGATATATTTCATATATGTTTCTTTACCACAAACTATCTAGGCAGAAACAGGGTTTACACATCTTTGTACCCCTTCCTCTTCACCTCCTAATGCCAAAGCAATGCATTTACTTGTGTGAATAAACACCTGGTTGTTCAAAACTGCCAGAACCTACTTAGGAGGATCAATAACTACCCCATGGAGGCCCTTCACTAACCGTTCAGAGACCTGTGCGAGAGGTCTCAGAATTTTCTTTTTCATCCTCACTCCTGAGTAAGGCTATGTCAGGGTAGCCTTTTGCAAATATAAACAAGAATTTTTCATAATACTTTTCAAAAAATCTATGGATACTACTTGTACCACTCTGCCCTGATAGAGGTTAATCTACTGAAAATAGTGTGTTTGTGTGAATGGGAAATTGATGTATCTGTATGTTTATATTTATCATAAACATCACATAGGGCTAGCTGTATCAAAGCTTGAGTTGCATTTTTCCAAGATTACTTACACTTTGTGTATTTTATCATGTTTCCAGTTTTACATCACTTTCATGTGGTTCACTGTAGTTAAGTTTTATGACCTCAATGTAAGATATAACGAAAGAAATTTAGATTCAAAGACCACCTTATTTTTATCAGTTTTTATCACATCTTGTAATATTTCATTTTACTGGCCTAAAAAGTTCTGGAAGAAGCTTACTGTGCTTCATAAAGAAAAAAAAAAAATTCTGTCTAAACAATCCCTTGTATGAAAAGAGCCAGAAAGATGTATCTTAAATACAGAAAAAGAAAACTATTTTTAATCTAGAGTGCAATATCAATCTGAAAGTTTTGCCCAGGTTCCACAGCTTTTAAACTACTAAGAATTCCGTTCATACACACAAACAAATAAACCTGTCCAGATTAATTCCAAGGAACAGATATTTGGCATATAGGATAGTTCCCTGAAAAGAAACTGTGATAAAAATGGCTTTCAGGAAATTGCAAAGCCCTCTACTTTTCCTCTTCCCATTATATCCAAAACAGATATTTACCATATCTGCATCAAAAGATATAAGAAAATACTGTTATATATAAACATTATATGTATTTCTTTTTTTAAAAATAAATTTATTTATGTATTTTTTATTTATTTTTGGCTGTGTTGGGTCTTTGTTGCTGCACGTGGGCTTTCTCTAGTTGCCGCAAGCGGGGGCTGCTCTTCGTTGCGGTGCACGGGCTTCTCATTGTGGTGGCTTCTCTTGTTGCAGAGCACGGGCTCTAGGTGCGCAGGCTCAGTAGTTGTGGCACATGAGCTCAGTAGTGGTAGCTCCCGGGCTCTAGAGTGCAAGCTCAGTAGTTGTGGTGCACGGGGCTTAGTTGCTCCTCAGCATGTGGGATCTTCCTGGACCAGGGCTCGAACCCGTGTCCCCTGCATTGGCAGGCGGATGCTTAACCACTGCACCACCAAGGAAGTCCCAGCTTTATATATATTTCTAAAGTATGCTCTGTATGCTGTGTGAGGTAATGATAAGGAACAGCATTAGCTAAAATATTATGTATAACATAAAAGCCAAGACAGTGGCCAGACAATGCGCCATCCATCTAAGCAGGGCCCAGAGAACATACAAGATAATTGAGAACACCCCAAACTCACTGGTGAGTGAGACTCCTCCCTTGGGGGGACCCAACAGCTGGAATTAATGATTAGGTGTCTGTTTTTCAGATCATACATCAGACTTATTCCAGTTTGAGAAAAATACCTTGAGCAAACCAAAACAAAGAGAATAACTTCACATCCAGCTTCTACCTAGAATCCTGCGGGGGGCCCACTCTCTGACCATTTCTCCAGAGAAGTTAATTCTTAGACTCCCCCATCAAGAGCAAAGTGCTCTTACGCTCAGGGCCCAGCATCTGGTAAGAGAGCATTTCCCTCCCTTCTCCCAATATCCATTTTATTTCCAACTGTAACAACATAGAGGTATGTAGGGAAGGGACAGAGATAGTTGAAACATACCTTTAGGAGCACTGCCTCTCTCTTTTGTCTTAGTATCTATATAGAGTAGTCTTTGAAATAGAGCCATTTGTCACATAATTAGGGTTGTTGAAATCAAAGCAAAACACAGAAATAACAAATAAAATGAACACTACTGTTTTTACAGTCAGGCTCCTAGAGAACATATATTACATTATAGAGCACACTTATCTGGTCATTTCCTTAAGGAGAACTACCAAATCTTTGCATATTGAAAACCCCACTTCATGATCTATTTCCTTTCACAGCACACAAATTAACTGTTGAATTAATCACCACAGATGTTTTGGAAAAAGATATCACTGCAGACAACAGCTAGCTTTTTCAAAAGCCCTATCCTCTGCTCCAAATTAAACATGAAAGTGATACCTGTTCACAGTAAAAGATTGCCCCAGCCTACTTCAAAGGACAAGCAAAACAAGATTAAAAAAGGAAAGCATTTCACTCCCTTTTGTTCGCAGATCTAGGTGAAAGTTCTCCAAACGGCTTGGGACTTAATGATGACAGAGACCAACAGAGAAGATCCATCATCTCTTTCTTCTGATTATGAATAGTACAACAAGCCTTAAGTGGACTGATAATGTGCTAAGGAAAAACCATCTCTAGCCACCCTCCTTTGCTGGCTGGTGTCCTTGAAAGTGGCATGACATTTCACCAGCATATGTTTTACTCAGTCGTATTTCTAAATAAAAGAAATTATATGCGTGCTGTCATTTTAACATATTAGGGAGTATTAAATTAATTAAATGAGGAGGCCGTTAGGTTGAGGTGGGTACCAAAGTGAATAAAAACACCTCAAGGTTAGGAAATTGCAACCTAAGGACAGCCAATCACAGCCAACTAGACTATAACTTGTCGCCAATCAGTAATTTCCTTACTTTTCTTCAGCCTTTTCTCTGTAGAAGTCTCTCCCACCAGACCCTGCCAGTGGAATACTCCTAACCACTTCCCATGGACGCTACCTGATTGAAATGAATTTTTGCTCAAATAAACTCAAAACTTTTAATATGCTTCAGTTTATCTTTTACAGAAGTAAGAAAGAGTTTTAAAGAAAAAACACTGATTTCTGTTTTTAGTAAATAAAGCTCACTAAAAAAGTATATTTTTGTGTGTGTTAAGAATTGCACCAAGATAATCTGTTATTTTATAATATTGGAATACATCAATGCTTCCATGGGTCTTTGATGTCAGCAAAGCTTACCTGCCTTTGGCATTCTCGTAATTTATACAGTTTACCCTAATGATCCAGTGGGGCTTTTGCTGTCTCCAGATGCAATGGTCTCTCCAGAGTACCTCTTATAATGTTTTAGTTAATGCTTCTGCTTTTCCTTCCCTTGCAGCTGGGTTCTTGACAACCAAATACCTTGGATACAGGTGGGTTTATTTCTATTGCTTTCCAAACTTCCATTCTAATTTAGATCTTCAATTCGTAAAGTCACTGCCCCAATATATACATATATTTTTTGGCTGTACCTTGCCACATGTGGGATCTTAGATCCCTGACCAGAGACTGAACTTGGAAGAAGAATGGATGAACACAGTGACAATTTTAACAAAATATTAGATAATATAAAGAACTAAACAGAACTGAAGAACACAGTAACTGAAATCCACTACAAAAAAAAAAACTGAAAAGAACATAAGTGGAGGCTAAACAATATGCTCCTAAACAAATAATGGATCACTGAAGAAATCACAGAAGAAATCAGAAAATACCTGGAGACACACGAAAATGAAAATACAATGATCCAAATCTATGGGAGGCAGCAAAAACAGTTTTAAAAGGGTGTTTATAGAGACACAATATCACTTCAGGAAACAAGAAAAATTTCCAATAAACAATCTAACCTTACACTTAAAAGAACTAGAAAAGAAAGTGACTAGAAGAAAAGAAATAATAAATACCAGCACAGAAGCAAATAATACAAAGCCTAAAAAAATAGAAAAGATTACTGAACCTAAGAGCTGATTCTTCAAAAAGATAAACAAAATTGATAAACCTTTAGCCAGACTCATCAAGAAGAAAAGAGAGAGGGCCCAAATAAATACAATCAGAAATGAAAGAGAAGTTACAATTGACACCACAGAAATTCTAATGATCATAAGAGATTACTATGAACAGTTATACTCCAATAAAATGGACAACCTAGAAGAAATGGATAAATTCCTAGAAAATGACATGATTCCCAAGATCTATGGAACAGAATAGAGAGCCCAGAAATGAACCCACACACTTATGGTCAATTAATCTACAGCAAAGGAGGCAATAATATATGATAAGGGAAAGACAGCCTCTTCCATAAGTGATATTAGGAAAACTGGACAGCCACATGCAAAGGATCAAACTGGACTATTTTCTCACACTAAATGTAAAAATAAACTCAAAATGGATTGAAGACTTAAATGTAAGACCCGAAACCATAAAACTCCTAGAAGAAATCAAACTCAGTAGGCTCTTTGACATCAGTCTTAGCAATATTTTTTTGGATCTGCCTCCTCAGACAAAGGAAACAAAAGTGAAAATAAACAAATGGGACCACATCAAACTAAAAAGCTTTTGTAGAGCAAAGGAAACTACAACAAAATCAAAAGGCGACCTACTGAATGGGAGAAGATATTTGCAAATGATATATCTGATAAGAGGTTAATATCCTAAGTATACAAAAAACTCATACAATTCAACATCAAAACAGACAAATGACCCAATTAAAAAATGGGCGGAGGGCCTGAATAGATTTTTTTTTTTTACAAAGGAGACAAAAGATGGCCGACAAGCACATGAAAAAATGCTCAGCAGTGCTAATCATCAGAGAAATACAAATCAAAACCACAATGAAATATCACCTCACACCTGTCAGATGGCTATCATCAAAAAGACCATAAAAAGCAAATGTTGGTGAGGATGTGGAAGAAAGCGTAACCTCATACACTGTTGGTGGGGATGTAAATTGATGCAGCCACTGTGGAAAACATACTATTCCTCAAAAATTTAAAAATAAAACTACCATATGATCCAGCAATTTCACTTATGAGTATCTTTCCAAAGAACAAAAACACTAGTTCAAACATATATATGTACCCAATGTTCACTGCAGCATTGTTTACAATAGCCAAGATATGGAAGCAACTTTAGGGTCCATAGATAGATGAATAGATAAGGAAGTGGTAAGTATACCCAATGAAATGTTACTCAGCCATAAAAGAAGAGTGAAATTTTGTCTTTTGCAACAACATGGCTGGACCTAGAGAATATTAAGCTAGGTTGAAATAAGTCCGACAAGAGTAAGACAAATAACATATGATTTTACTTATATGTGGAATCTAAAAAGTAAAACAAATGAACAAATATAACTAAACAGAAACAAACTCATAGATACAGGGAACAAACCAGTCACTGCCAGAGGGAAGAAGAGTGAGGAGATGAATGACAAAATTAAGAGGTAGAAACTTCCAGTTACTAAAAAAAGTGTCACGGGGATGTAATGTATAGCATAGGAAATACACTCAATAATATTATAATAATTATGTATGGTGACAGATGATAACTAAACTCATTGTGGTGATCATTTTGAAATGTATAGAACATTGCACCTGTCAGAATGGTTATCATCAAAAAGACTAGAGATAACAAGTGCTCAAGAGGGTGTGGAGAAAAGGGAACACTTGTGCACTGTTTGTGGGACTGTCAATTGGTGCAGCCATGATGGAGAACAGTACGGAGGTTCCTCAAAAAACTAAAAATAGAACTACCATATGACCCAGCCACTGTGGAAAACATACTATTCCTCAAAAATTTAAAAATAAAACTACCATATGATCCAGCAATTTCACTTATGAGTATCTTTCCAAAGAACAAAAACACTAGTTCAAACATATATATGTACCCAATGTTCACTGCAGCATTGTTTACAATAGCCAAGATATGGAAGCAACTTTAGGGTCCATAGATAGATGAATAGATAAGGAAGTGGTAAGTATACCCAATGAAATGTTACTCAGCCATAAAAGAAGAGTGAAATTTTGTCTTTTGCAACAACATGGCTGGACCTAGAGAATATTAAGCTAGGTTGAAATAAGTCCGACAAGAGTAAGACAAATAACATATGATTTTACTTATATGTGGAATCTAAAAAGTAAAACAAATGAACAAATATAACTAAACAGAAACAAACTCATAGATACAGGGAACAAACCAGTCACTGCCAGAGGGAAGAAGAGTGAGGAGATGAATGACAAAATTAAGAGGTAGAAACTTCCAGTTACTAAAAAAAGTGTCACGGGGATGTAATGTATAGCATAGGAAATACACTCAATAATATTATAATAATTATGTATGGTGACAGATGATAACTAAACTCATTGTGGTGATCATTTTGAAATGTATAGAACATTGCACCTGTCAGAATGGTTATCATCAAAAAGACTAGAGATAACAAGTGCTCAAGAGGGTGTGGAGAAAAGGGAACACTTGTGCACTGTTTGTGGGACTGTCAATTGGTGCAGCCATGATGGAGAACAGTATGGAGGTTCCTCAAAAAACTAAAAATAGAACTACCATATGACTCAGCACTTCCACTTCTGAGCATTTGACAGAATAAAACAAAGAACCCTAATTACAAAAGGTATACACATCTCTATGTTCATTGCAGCTCTATTTACAACAGGCAACATGTGGAAGCAACTTAAGCGCCCATCGAGAGATGAATGGATAAAGGAGATGTGGTGTTCATGTATATATTTGTTATATATATATATATTCATATCCGCATAATATATATGAATATCACTCAGAATTTTTAAAATGATATTTAAATAAATAAATAAATAAAACGTTGAATCACTATGTTGTACACCTAAGAGTAACATAATATTATGATTCAATTTTACTTCAAAAAAAAGAAGAAAAAATAATATTTAAGAAAAGGTAGAAGCCAAGACAAACCTCTTAATCTTTGTAAGATTTATGTCAATAAGATTATTATGATCTTCCATTTCAAACTCCAAAGAAGGTACAACTAGTTCTCAGATAGTTCTGGCAGCCCTCGATGATGACATAGTGTGTGTGATAGAGAGTGCTTCTATTTTATGAGTAATAAATTGATTATTTTTTTAACATCTTTATTGGAGTATAATTGCTTTACAATGGTGTGTTAGTTTCTGCTTTATAACAAAGTGAATCAGCTATACATGTACACATATCCCCATATCCCCTCCCTCTTGCATCTCCCTCCCACCCTCCCTATCCCACCCCTCTAGGTGGTCACAAAGCACAGAGCTGATCTCCCCGTGCTATGCGGCTGCTTCCCACTAGGTATCTATTTTACATTTGCTAGTGTATACATGAACATGCCACTCTCTCACTTCGTTCCAGCTTACCCTTCCCGATCCCTGTGTCCTCAAGTCCATTCTCTATGTCTGTGTCTTTACTCCTGTCCTGCCCCTAGGTTCTTCAGAAACTTTTTTTTTTTTAAGATTCCATATATATGTGTTAGCATATAGTATTTGTTTTTC
>NC_041220.1:6268425-6269998 GCF_002837175.3 Physeter macrocephalus
TTGCTTCCATGTCCTGGCTATTGTAAATAGAGCTGCAGTGAACATTGTGGTACATGACTCTTTTTGAATTATGTTTTCTTAGGGTATATGCCCAGTAGTGGGATTGCTGGGTTGTATGGTAGCTCTATTTTTAGTTTTTCAAGGAACCTCCATACTGTTCTCCATAGTGGCTGTACCAATTTACATTCCTACCAACAGTGCAAGATGGTTCACTTTTCTTCACACTATCTCCAGCGTTTAATAAATCAGTTATAATATAAATTCTATACAGCATGTGGTCTACTTTATGGCTAATTTAGATTTAGAAAATCTGTTCTTCAAATCAACTCTCCAGAGCTGGCAGTATTATTTTCCTGTTTGAGGAAACTGAGGTACACAGGCTGTCATTTTTCCAAAGTCAGGGGACTAATAAATGGTATTGCCTGGATTCAGACACAAACTATTTGTCCTCAGAGTAAGTACATTTAACCACCAGTATTCTCGCATCATACTTGCTAAAGCAACTAATAAATAATTTTCAGGACATTTTCTGTAACAACCTCCTGCCAACCTATTCACCACCCCTTCACCAGCTACACTTCCTCCCCGTGCTTCTTGTGTTTTCTACAATTGGTTCATTTATCACACTATACGAAACTGTTCATAAATTGTCTCCCAAAGGACACATTAATTCCTTGACAATTCAGTATTAGGCAACTATTCAAAAATAAATAAATAAAGCTATTGCACAGAAGATCATACATGAATGTCTAATTAAATAAATGTATGGTTGTATACTTTTATGCTACTATTCCTTCCAGCTCTACAATCGCATGTTGGCGAAACATTGAAATCACCACAGAAATGTTTTCAGCAATTCAATCCAGTCTTATCTTTAGAATCAGATTTTTTTCCCTGTTAAAAAGAAAAAAAAATTTTATTGAATTATAATTGATTTAAAATGTTTCAGGTGTACAGCAAAATGATTTGGATAAATGGAAATATGTATATATGTATGCATATATTTTTTCAGATTCTTTTCCATTACATGTTATTAAAAGATATTAAATATGGTTCTTGGTGCTATACAGTAGTTTCTTGTTGTTTAAGTATTTTATTTTATTTATTTTTAACATCTTTATTGGAGTATAATTGCTTTACAATGGTGTGTTAGTTTCTGCTTTATAACAAATTGAATAAGTTATACATATACATATGTCCCCATATCTCTTCCCTCTTGGGTCTCCCTCCCTCCCACCCTCCCTATCCCACCCCTCTAGGTGGTCACAAAGCACCGAGCAGATCTCCCTGTACTATGCGGCTGGTCCCACTAGCTATCTATTTTACATTTGCTAATGTATATATGTCCATGCCAGTCTCTCACTTTGTCTCAGCTTACCCTTCCCCCTCCCCATATCCTAAAGTCCATTCTCTAGTAGGTCTGCATCTTTATTCCTGTCTTGCCCCTAGGTTCTTCATGACCTTTTTTTTTTTTTTTACATTCCAAATATATGTGTTAGCATACAGTATTTTTCTCTTTCTGACTTACTTCACACTGTATGACAGACTCTAGGTCCATCCACCTCACTACAAA
>NC_041220.1:6271300-6274219 GCF_002837175.3 Physeter macrocephalus
TTATTCCTAGATATTTTATTCTTTTTGTTGCAATGGTAAATGGGAGTGTTTCCTTAATTTTACTTTCAGATTTTTCATAATTAGTGTATAGGAATGCAAGAGACTTCTGTGCATTAATTTTGTATCCTGCTACTTTACCAAATTCATTGATTAGCTCTAGTAGTTTTCTGGTAGCATCTTTAGGATTCTCTATGTATCATGTCACCTGCAAACTGTGACAGTTTTACTTCTTCTTTTCCAATTTGGATTCCTTTTATTTATTTTTCTTCTCTGATTGTTATGGCTAAGACTTCCAACACTATGTTGAATAATAGAGGTGAGAGTGGGCAAGCTTGTCTTGTTCCTGATCTTAGTGGAAATGGATTCAATTTTTCACCATTAAGGATGATGTTGGCTGTGGGTTTGTCATATATGGCCTTTATTATGTTGAGGAAAGTTCCCTCTCTGCCTACTTTCTGGAGGGTTTTTATAATAAATCAGTGTTGAATTTTGTCAAAACCTTTCTCTGCATCTATTGAGAGGATCATATGGTTTTTCTCCTTCAATTTGTTAATATGGTGTATCACATTGATTGATTTCCATATATTGAAGACTCCTTGAATTCCTGGGATAAACCCCACTTGATGATAGTGTATGATCCTTTTAATGTGCTGTTGGATTCTGTTTGCTAGTATTTCGTTGAGAATTTTTGCATCTATGTTCATCAGTGATATTGGCCTGTAGTTTTCTTTCTTTGTGACATCTATGTCTGCTCGTGGTATCAGAATGATGGTGGCCTTGTAGAATGAGTTTGGGGGTGTTCCTCCCTCCACTATATTTTGGAAGAGTTTGAGAAGGATAGGTGTTAGCTATTCTCTAAATGTTTGACAGAATTTGCCTGTGAAGCCATCTGGTCTTGGGCTTTTGTTTGTTGGAAGATTTTTAATCACAGGTTCAGTTTCAGTGCTTGTGATCTTGTGATTGATCTGTTCATATTTTCTATTTCTTTCTGGTTCTGTCTCAGAAGATTCTGCATTTCTAAGAATTTGTCCATTTCTTCCAGGTTGTCCATTTATTGGCATATAGTTGCTTGTAGTAATCTCTCATGGTCCTTTTTATTTCTGCAGTGTAAATTGTTACTTTTCCTTTTTTATTTCTAATTCTATTGATTTGAGTCTTCTCCCTTTTTTTCTTGATAAGTCTGGCTAATGGTTTATCAATTTTGTTTATCTTCTCAAAGAATCAGCTTTTAATTTTATTGATCTTTGCTATCATTTCCTTCATTTCTTTATCATTTATTTCTGATCTGATCTTTATGATTTCTTTCCTTCTGCTAACTTTGGGTTTTATTTATTTTTCTTCTTCTGTCTCTAATTGCTTTAGGTGTAAGGTTAGGTTGTTTATTTGAGATGTTTCTTGTTTCTGAAGGTAGGACTGTATTGCTATAAACTTCCCTCTTAGAACTGCTTTTGCTTCATCCCATAGGATTTGGGTCATAGTGTTTTCATTGTCATTTGTTTCTGGGTATTTTTTGATTTCCTCTTCGATTTCTTCAGTGATCTCTTGGTTATTAAGTAGTGTTTTTAGCTTCCATGTGTTTTTATTTTTTACAGATTTTTTTTCCTGTAATTGATATCTAGTCTCACAGCGTTGTGGTCAAAAAAGATACTTCATATGATTTCAATTTTCTTAAGTTTACCAAGGCTTGATTTGTGACCCAAGATATGATCTATCCTGAAGAATGTACCATGAGCACTTGAGAAGAATGTGTATTCTGTTGTTTTTGGATGGAATGTCCTATAAATATCAATTAAGTCCTTCTTGTTTAACGTATCATTTAAAGCTTGTGTTTCCTTATTTATTTTCATTTTGGATGATCTGTCCATTGTTGAAAGTGGGGTGTTAAAGTCCCTTACTTTGACTGTGTTAACTGTCGATTTCCTCTTTTATGGCTGTTAGCATTTGCCTTATATATTTAGGTGCTCCTATGTTGGGTGCATAAATATTTACAATCTTTATATCTTCTTCTTGGATCGATCCCTTCGTCATTATGTAGTGTCCTTCTTTGTCTCTTGTAATAGTCTTTATTTTAAAGTCTATTTTGTGTGATATGAGAATGGCTACTCCAGCTTATTTTGATTTCCATTTGCATGGAATATCTTTTTCCATCCCCTCACTTTCAGTCTGTATGTGTTCCTAGGTCTGAAGTGAGTCTCGTTTAGACAGCATGTATATGGGTCATGTTTCTGTATCCATTCAGCCAGTCTATGTCTTTTGGTTGGAGCATTTAATCCACTTACATTTAAGGTAATTATCGATATGTATGTTCCTATTACCATTTTCTTAATTGTTTTGGGTTTATTATTGTAGGTCTTTTCCTTCTCTTACGTTTTCTTCTGAGAGAATTTCCTTTAGCTTTTGTTGTAAAGCTGGTTTTGTGGTGCTGAATTCTCTTAGCTTTTGCTTGTCTATAAGGTTTTTAATTTCTCTGTCAAATCTGAATGAGATACTTGTTGGGTAGAGTAATCTTGGTTGTAGGTTTTTCTCCTTCATCACTTTAAATATATCCTGCCACTCCCTTCTGGCTTGCAAAGTTTCTGCTGAAAGATCAGCTATTAACCTTGTGGGTTTTCCCTTATGTGTTACTTGTTGTTTTTCCCTTGCTGCTTTTAATATTTGTTCTTTGTATTTAATTTTTGATAGTTTGATTAACAAGTGTCTTGGCGTGTTTCTCCTTGGATTTATCCTGTATGTGACTCTCTGTTGTTCCGGGACCTGATTAACTATTTCCTTTCCCATATTAGGGAAGTTTTCAACTATAATCTCTTCAAATATTTTCTCAGTCCCTTTCTTTTTCTCATCTTCTTCTGGGACCCTTATAATTCGAATGTTGGTACATTTAGTGTTGTCCCAGAGGTCTCTAAGACAGTTCTCAATTCT
>NC_041220.1:6274358-6276513 GCF_002837175.3 Physeter macrocephalus
TCTGAATTCTTTTTCAGGTAGACTGCCTATTTCCTCTTCATTTGTTTGGTCTGGTGGGTTTTTGCCTTGCTCCTTCATCTTCTGTGTGTTTCTCTGTCTTCTCATTTTGCTTAACTTACTGTGTTGGGGTCTCCTTTTCGCAGGTTGCAGGTTCATAGTTTCTGGGTTTTTGTGTGTCTGTCCCCAGTGGCTAAGGTTGGTTCAGTGTGTTCTGTAGAATTCCTAGTGGAGGGCACTAGTGCCTGTGTTCTGGTGGATGAGGCTGGATCTTGACTTTCTGGTGGGCAGGTCCACGTGGTGGTGTGTTTTGGGGTGTCTGTGGCCTTATTATGATTTTAGGCAGCCTCTCTGCTAATGGGTGGGTTTGTGTTCCTGTCTTGCTAGTTGTTTGGCATAAGGTGTCCAGCACTGTAGCTTGCTGGTCGTTGAGTGGGGCTGGGTCTTGGTGTTGAGATGGAGATGTCTGGGAGATTTTCGCCATTTGATATTACATGGACCTGGGAGGTCTCTTGTGGACCAGTGTCCTGAATTTGGCTCTCTCACCTCAGAGGCACAGCCCTGACACCTGGCTGGAGCACCAAGAGCCTGTCCTCCACATGGCTCAGAATAAAAGGGAGAAAAAAAAAGAAAGAAAGAAGATAAAATAAAATAAAATAAACTTATTAAAATAAAAAATAATTATTAAGAAAAAATTGTTTAAAGTAATAAAAAAAAGAAAAAAATGGACAGAGAGAACCCTTGGACAAATGGTAAAAGCAAAGCTATACAGACAAAATCACACACAGTAGCATACACATACACACTCACAGAAAGAGAAAAAGGGGAAAAAAATATATATATATATCGTTGCTCCTAAAGGCCACCTCCTCAATTTGGGATGATTCGCTGTCTATTCAGGTATTCCACAGATGCAGGTACATCAAGTTGATTGTGGAGCTTTAATCTGCTGCTCCTGAGGTTGCTGAGAGAGATTTCCCTTTCTCTTCTTTGTTTGCACAGCTCCCGGGGTTCAGCTTTGGATTTGGCCCCACCTCTGCGTGTAGGTCGCCTGAGGGCGTCTATTCTTTGCTCAGACAGGACGGGGTTAAAGGAGCAGCTGATTCAGGGGCTCTGCTCACTCCGGCCAGGGGGACGGAGGGGTATGGATGCGAGGCAAGCCTGCAGTGGCAGGGTCCAACGGGACATTGCACCAGCCTGAGGTGCACCATGCGTTCTCCCGGGAAGTTGTCCCTGGATCACGGGACCCTGGCACTGGCGAGCTGCACAGGCTTCCAGGAGGGGAGTTGTGGAGAGTGACCTGTGCTCGCACACTGGCTTCTTGGTGGTGGCAGCAGCAGGCTTAGTGTCTCATGCCCGTCTCTGGGGTCCGCGCTGATAGCCATGGCTCGTGCCCGTTTCTGGAGCTCCTTTAGTCGGAGCTCTGAAACCCTCTCCTCGTGCACCAGGAACCAAAGAGGCAAGAAAATGTCTCTTGTCTCTTCGGCAGCTCCAGACTTCTCCCGGACTCCCTCCCGGCCAGCCGTGGTGCACTAGCCCCTTCAGACTGTGTTCACGTCGCCAACCCCAGTGCTCTCCCTGGGATCCGACCGAAGCCCGAGTCTCAGCTCCCAGCCCCTGCCCTTCCCGACGGGTGAGCAGACGAGCCTCTCGGGCTGCTGAGTGCCAGTCGGCACCGATCCTCTGTGCGGGAATCTCTCCGCTTTACCCTCCGCACCCTGTTACTGAGCTCTCCTCCGCAGCCCCGAAGCTCCCCACTCCGCTACCCGCAGTCTCCGCCTGCGAAGGGGCTCCTAGTGTGTGGAAACCTTTCCTTCTTCACGGCTCCCTCCCGCTGGTGCAGGTACCGTCCCTATTCTTTTGTCTCTGTTTTTTCTTTTTTCTTTTGCCCTACCCAGGTACGTGGGGAGTTTCTTGCCTTTTGGGAGGTCTGAGGTCTTCTGCCAGGGTTCAGTAGGTGTTCTGTAGGGGTTGTTCCACATGTAGATGTATTTCTGATGTAACTGTGGGGAGGTAGGTGATCTCCACATCTTACTCTTCTGCCATTTTGAAGCTCCTCTGTTTACCTATTTTTTTTTTTTTTTTTTTTTTTTTTTGTGGAATGCAGGCCTCCCTCTGTTGGGGCCTCTCCCGGTGCGGAGCACGGGCTCCGGGCGCG
>NC_041220.1:6276692-6314273 GCF_002837175.3 Physeter macrocephalus
GAAGCGGATCTCCACATCTTACTCTTCTGCCATTTTGAAGCTCCTCTGTTTACCTATTTTATATATAGTAGTATGTATATGTTAATCCAAAACTCCCAATTTATCCCTTCCCATCCCGTTTCCCCTTTGGTAACCACAAGTGTTTTTGTATGTCTATGGGTCTATTTCTGTTTTGTAAATAAGTTCATTTGTATCACTTTTTTAGATTCCACATCTAAGTGATATCATATGATATTTGTCTTTCTCTGTCTGAATTACTTTACTTAGTATAATCTCTAGGTGCATCCATGTTGCTGCATATGGCATTATTTCATTCTTTCTTATGGCTGAGTAATATTCCACTGTATATGTGCACCACATTTCTTTATCCATTCACCTGTCAATGGACATTTATGTTGCTTCCTGTCCTGGCTATTGTAACTAATGCTGCTGTGAATATTAGGGTGCACCTATCTTTTTGAATTAGAGTTTTCCTCTTTTCTGGATATATGCCCAGGAGTGGGATTGCAGGATCATATGGTAGCTATATTTTTAGTTTTTTAAGGAACATCCATACTGTCCTCCATAGTGGCTTCACCAGTTTACATTCCCACCAAGAGTGTAGGAGAGTTCCCTTTTCTCCACACCCTCTCTAGAATTTATTATTTGTAAACTTTTTGATGATGGCTGATGGCCATTCTGACTGGTGTGACGTGGAACCTCACTGTTGTTTTGATTTCCATTTCTCTAATAATTTGCTATAGTGAGCATCTTTTCACATGCCTTTTGGCCTTCTGTATGTCTTCTTTGGAGAAATGTCTATTTAGGTCTTCTGCCCATTTTTTAATTGGGTTATTTTATATTAAATTCTATGAGCTGTTTGTGTATTTTGGAAATTAATCCCTTGTCAGTTGCATCATTTGCAAATATTTTCTCCCATTTCACAGGTTGTCTTTACATTTTGTTTATGGTTTCCTTTGCTATGCAAAAACTTTTAAGTTTAATTAGGTCTCTTTTGTTTATTTTTGTTTTTATTTCCATTTGTCTAGGAGATGGATCCAAAAAAATATTGCTGCAATTTATGTCAAACAGTGTTCTGCCTATGTTTTTTTCTAGCAGTTTTATAGTATCTATTCTTACATTTAGATCTCTAATTTATTTAATGTTTATTTTTGTTTTTATTTCCATTTGTCTAGGAGATGGATCCAAAAAAATATTGCTGCAATTTATGTCAAACAGTGTTCTGCCTATGTTTTTTTCTAGCAGTTTTATATTTATATTTATATCTATTCTTACATTTAGATCTCTAATTTATTTAAGTTTATTTCTGTGTATGCTGTTAGAGAATGTGCTAATTTCATTTTTTTACATTCCTTTCATTCTGTCCAGTTTTCCCAGCACCACTTAATGTAGTGGCTGTCTTATCTCCAGTGCATATTCTTGCCTCTTTCTCGTAGATTAATTGACCATAAGCACCTGGGTTTATTTCTGGACTTTCTATCCTGTTCCATTGATCTATGTGTCTGTTTTTGTGACTGTACCATATTATTTTGATGACTATAGCTTTATAGTATAGTCTGAAGCCAGTGAGCCTGATTTGTCTATCTCTGTTCTTCTTTCTCAAGATTGTTTTGACTGAGTTCTTTTGTGTTTCCATATGAATTTTAAAACGCCATTGGTAATTTGATAGGGATTTTATTGAATTTGTAGATCACCTTGGGTAGTATAGCCATTATAACAATACTGATTCTTCCAATCTAAGAACATGGTACATCTTTCCATCTGTTTGTGTCATCTTCAATTTCTTTCATCAGTGTTTTATAGTTTTTGGAGTACAGGTCTTTTGCCTCCTTTGCTTTTTTCCTAGGTATTTTATTCTTTTTGATACAAAGGTAAATGTAATTATTTTCTTAATTTCTCTTTCTAATATTTTGTAGTTAGTAAAATCAGTTTTTAAAAATATTTTTATATCTGCTTCTGTAGTTAGCAGCTTCCTTAGGTTTACTGCCATCCCTCACTCAAGCCTTACAAACCTTTCTTTTACACTAAATTACTTATATGAAGCTAGGTTAAATTTCATCATTTGTTGATCACTTTTTTCTGTTCCCTCCATAAGCACTATCATTTTATAAGAGCAAACATATGTTCTCTCATCTGTGTCTCATTTTGTCCCCATCGATCTCTTTTATTCCAGTCATGAACCTGTTTTGTTCCAATTTAATATTTCCTGTCTCATCCCACTACTCACTCCCTCATGTTTTTTTCTTAATCCTGTCTCCATTGCTCATAAAAGTCTCTTAAAACCATTCCAAAAGACAGAATGGAATGGTCTGGGACTCGAGACTTTGTCTAGTTATAAAGTTAAGTGACTAAAAAACTTTTAAATTTAAGATGCTATTTCATATTGATTTAGGAAGAAAGAATAGAAAAATAGGTGACTCAATTGCTAAAGACTGAATATAATTTTGAGCAATAATGATTATTTTAAAACTTTTTTCTTCTTTAATTAAAATAAGGTGATATAAGCCCTTGCTTCTGGTATTCTGATAAATACTGCTATCACAAATACCACTACTATTATAACACTTTTTAGGAAGACATAAAAGCTAGTGATACTTCTTTGCCAGAAATCTGAAATAAAAATTTTAGAAATAAAGAAGGCTAAGTAATTCTACCAAATGAGGTTACAGTATATATCACTAAATATTAACTAAAGTTTTAAAAGTATGTATAAAAAAGGATTCATTCATTTTTGAGTACTTTAGAAGAAACAGAAGAATCTTCAGCTTGAGGAGAAAGGGATGGCATGGATGGAAAAGGAGGAGAGAGGAAAGGAAGGGAAGGGAAAGAAGGGGAGGGGAGGGGAGGGAATGATGGACAGAGAAGTTTTGAGAGTAGAAACCTACCAAAGGAACCAAACTCTTCCCTGTGATTTGATTATTCATTTTTCATAGCAAAAGTTGTAATTCTATTTTTTTAATAGAATTCCTGCAACATTAACACTAACTGGGAAAAATTCAGAGACAAAAGCAATAGGCTTCACAGAGCATTCTACAGCAGTGCACAGGGATATGGGCAACAGGGCTGGATATCAGACTCTAGGCATAAAACCCTTGGCTATTGGGCTTTTAAGGTGCACAGATAAGGAAACACTAGGTTTTTCCCTGGTGAAATTTAGTACCGAGCACAAGCAATATGATATGAGGGAAAAAAACTGTGCTTTAGCCAATCATCCCATCTCAGACTTTACATTTGTTGCGAAAACAGTCTCTCCCTTAGGCTTATCACAAGCCAGTGTCTGGGGCTCACAGCTGCAGCTCAGTGACCTGGTAAAACATGTCTGTGTTCACAGTGGAAGAATCACTGGGCTCCATTCAGGTGGGTTGGGCTTGGATCCAAATGTTGCTGTTGACTTGGACTGACTTTCTGAAGCACGGGGTTCTGGCTAGTTTCTCTGGAGGTTTTCAGAAAGTCAGGTCTCTTATGGGAGGTCAGCCAGAAGGGAATCGATCTTACATAACTTTCTCTCTCACTACTTTGTTAGCTTTAGAGGAAGCAGCTGCTATCTCATGTTTCTCATTCTGCTGCAATCTACCATTCACACTATTCTTTCAAAGGTAACAGTAAGACACCTCCAGACTGGCAAACACATGGTCATCTTTAACTCATTAATAACTTTAATGTTCTGATGTTTATGAAATAGTTCACCCCTGTGCCTTTTTAAAAAAATGTAAACTTTAAAAAAGTTCTGACTCAGAATGTATGCCTCTGGTATTCTGTTTCCTCCCTCAAATAGGGACACTGAGGTTTACATTATAAATATTCTTCAAATAATCAGATCTTAAATTTAAAAAATCAGATTATCTGCTATCTGTTTCAGAAATCATTTTATAATTATTGATTTATTTTCTTTTCCTTAATTACATGATTTTTTTTTCCAAATTTTTAATTTGTACATTGATTTTTCATTCTGACAAATTTTATTTTTTATCTTTAAAAAAATTTATGGTATAAGTTACAAGTGTAAAATGCAGTGATTCACAATTTTTAAAGGTTATAGTCCTTTTATAGTTTTTATACAATATTGGCTATATTCTGTGTGTTGTACAATATATCCTTGTAGCTTTTTTTTCCTGGTAGCTAATTTTATACCTAATAGTAATCCCCACCCCTATATTTAAATGAAAAAAATATTTTTATAGACAATATTTAAACATCAATGTATTTTATGATTTATCTGACTCTGTTAAAGGTTGTACATCATACTTCTTTTAGTCTACACCCTGACTTTCAAACAGTTATTATGAGTGGCATATGCTGTGAGTCCTTAATGTCTGAAGTGACTCACTTGTATCATCAGTTTTTTTTTTTTTTTTTTTTTTTTTTTTTTGCGATACGCGGGCCTCTCACTGTTGTGGCCTCTCCCTTTTGCGGAGCACAGGCTCCGGACGAGCAGGCTCAGCGGCCATGGCTCACGGGCCCAGCCACTCCGCGGCATGTGGGATCTTCCCGGACCGGGGCACGAACCCGTGTCCCCTGCATCGGCAGGCGGATTCTCAACCACTGCGCCACCAGGGAAGCCCTATCATCAGTTTTGATAAGTGTTTTTATCCTGAGAATACAGGACTAGGTTGACAGTAATGGAGGCTTAGAAGGTTGAAAATAGTATTCCACAGTCTTCTGGCATTTATTGTTAATGATGAACAAATATTTTGCTGTCAAGCTTTCTGCTTTTCCTTTACAGAAAATCCTCTCTCTCTCCCTGTCTCTCTGAAAACTTAAAAATTTTCACTTTCTCATTGATGCTAAAATTTTACCATAACTTATTTTTAAAATATTTTTATTGGAGTACAGTTGATTTATAATGTCGTGTTAGTTTCAGGTGTACAACAAAGTGAATCAGTTATACATATACATATATCCACTCCTTTTTTAGATTCTTTTCCCATATAGGTCATTAAAGAATATTGAGCAGAGTTCCCTGTGCTATACAGTAGGTTCTTATTAGGTATCTCTTTTATATATAGTAGTGTGTATATGTCAATCCCAAGCATATATTTATTTTATTTATCCTTCTCTGCATGTAATCTAACAATTTTATTTTATTCAATTCTGGAAGAGCCTTAGCCATTTGTTTTTTAAAATATTTTTATGTCAATTCTTTTGAATTTTATATAGCTCAGTCAATAGATAGACATTCATATATATCTTATATTTGTGTATGTATATCTTATAGAGATCTATCTACCTACCTATTATCGATCATCTTTCTGTTTATCTATTTAATTATCATCTATTTGTCTACCTAATAATCAATTTGTTTAGCTTTCTTTTTCTAGGAAAACTATTCATTAAATCTGCGATCTGTGCTTCATAGCTATCAATGCCCCCTCAATTTCTTCCTTGTCTCTTCTTTCCTCTTCTCTGAAATTAAACTATATTTTAAACTGACTCTGCAGTGCTGATTTTGTTTCCCATAGTAATCATACTGCTTTTACTGCAATATCTATAGTTGGATATTCTGGGGTTTTTTACTTAGTTCTTTCTGTGACCTTTTCAGAGAGTTTCTGTTTTTGTTGTTGTTGTTGCTATTGTTTATAAATATTTATATCTTGTTTAGAAGTGTTTTATTAAAGGTGCAAAGTAGTTGATTAACATTTTTGCTTATTACTTTGGGAAATTACTTCTTAAAATATGCTCATTTTAAATTATTTTTGCATGCTATATTTACATGCTTCTGTTATTGCAAATGTTTCATAAGTAGCTTTCATTTTTTATTCTGTTATGTAATTAGAAATCAAGATAACTCTAAACTGGTCTTTGATTTTCACCAAAATAATGTGAGTGAAGTTTACTTGGTTTTTCTCCATGTTTATTTGGGCAACATTAGGCCCCTGTAATATAATCTTGATGGTCAGAAAATAAATTTTATATTCATCTCCACTTAGGCCTCTGTAATATAATTCCACTTAGGCCCCTGTAATATAATCCACTTAGGCCCCTATAATATAATCTTGATGGTCAGAAAATAAAATTTATATTCATCTCAGTAACTGAAGGAAATAAGAAGCTAGTATTCCTGTTGTAGGTCCTAGCCTGTGCGCAATATTTGTTTGTACACCACAGTGCAGCCATATACCGTGTACAGCTGAAGCAAGATTTGAGAGCAGGCTTTCTTTCCATACCGGGGCTCCATTTTGATTTCGAATGGCTCCCCTGATTGGGAAATAACTGACTACAGTAGTACAAAGGTTTATAATATTGCACTGCATGTTTGGTTTTGTTTTCAGCTTAGTGAGACCGCATGTATCTTCTTTTGTAAAATCAGTGCGGAAGTGTCTTCAGGAGTATCCACCATTTCTGTGGCTGAATCTTTTGACTGACCCTGTACTGCAGTTCTACCCATGTCTGATGTTGCTAGTACTTTTCCTACAGCCTTGTAAGTTAGGCTGCAGATTACTATCAATTGTGTATAAAGGAAGCTTCCAACGCATTGGACCCAATATCATTTAGATTTTACCCACAATTCCAGACTCATTCCTTACAATTGGGTGAGGTACAGATGATTTGGCAGAATTCCTTCTTAAATATCAAAATACTCTACCCTTCTCTCTGGGAGGCAGTTGTATCTTGAATTATGATGTTCTATTTCATTTTGCTCTGAATTTTACATACATGGCACAAATTGCCTGCAATTTCTACCAAATGATTGGCATTACACCCTCATTTTAATACTGAGTTTTTCCTCAAGGTAAGTGTAAGTAGCACTTCAAGCCTTCCCCATTCTGTGACGGTGAGGAGATTGAAGTTGTGTTAATATCCAGAACTATCTCCATCCTTTTACTGAAGTAAATGACTTTATGTGCCCAAAATTTCCTCTCTCTACATTCTTTTGAGGTTACTTAAGGAGGCGCACAATTGTTTGTTTATCCCGCTTTGCCCTTACTCAATACCTATAGACTACTAGCGGGGTAGAACTAATTTTCTGTTCTATTGTCTGTATAATATTCACCTTAAATTGTTTAATATTTTCATTTTTACTCAGGACTCTATTTAAGCAATAAGTTATTTGGCAACAAGTTAGTTACTATTCCAAACGTGCATTGCTCATCGATGCTGTATATTCACTTACCCTTTCTCAAATATAAATAAAACATTTGTATTTTAAAACTGTACAAACTGTATTTATTGCTTTTATTTAATCTTTAGGAAGTGCAATTCCTACTCTCTTATTTTTATATATTATGAGTTCTTTAAGTCAAGTTTCACAGTTAAGGAATTGGTCCCTGATAATATCTTTCTGTCTGCCTGTCTCTGTTTCTCCGTCTGTCTCTTGTCTCTGTCTCTGTCTCTCTCTCACACACACACACCCACTCATGAAGTATGTTGTTAACCTTAGTTGCCTCAATCACTAAATTCCCAGAGCTATGCTACCACCATAACTTTTACTGTTGCTGCACCCAGCATTCCAGATCTGGAAACCCATCTTGTAGTGGGGTTTTTGCTAGGTATAAGTGTCCTTAGTTTAACCTCACAGTAAAGATCTGCTGATCCCAAAGGCACAGGTGTTTCCACCAAGTGAGTTCCCTTCTTCTGTGTGATGTATGACCATGTGAGCTTCACGATGGGGAAGACTGCCTGGACCCAAGTGTTACAGCTTTCTGGTGGTGGTATGTTTTCAACCCACACACAGTCTGTCATTTTCTTCAAACTCTTCCATAGCCCTGAGTTTCTGGGTTGGGTTGGATTCTGAGGTCCCTGTAGTTTTGGTGAGATAAAAATATTCTGGATCAGATTCATTTCATCTTAATGATAATTTCCTTCTCCAAACATTTTTATCAATTCCCATAAAAATGCTTAGTAAAGACCATCTTGTGAAGGTGACTATATGGATTTTGTTATCTCAAGAAATTAACATAGTTCGAGGAGTATTATATATCTTTTTATGCATTTGCTCTCTCAAGCTTATTCCCCAAAATCTTAGCAGCAAGGATCACGTCTTTTATAGTAAGCACTGCATTACCTGTTCTCAGTGCAGTGCCTGGGAAGTGGGAGGTACTCAGTAATGCTGGCTGAATAAATATTTGTCTGATTGGTGGATACATAGTCAGGCTTCAGGTTCCCAGCCCTCCTACCCTCCACTTCCTTATTAATTCAGATAAATATATGGGAAATAGAGCAATGGGTGGAGAGACAAAAGTATGCCTTTAAAGAATCTTGAAGCTAGACCCCAGGTTCAGGAAAATACTGTGAAATATGTCCCTTTTGGTCATTTCAGGCAGTTCGAGAAAGGCATCAAGGGAGAAATCTGGGGAAGATTTTAAGCCTGTTATTATATTACTGCCTTCTCAGGGAACTCTCATTTTCTATCCTTGAATCTAGCTTTATCTACTTTGGTTTCTATTTTATATATATATTCTAGGCTTTCTTCTTATAATTTCAGAAATTTTTCTTCTCAAGATTGTGTGACAGTTTTTTTTTTCCATGGCACCATCCTCAGACTTCCTTACTTCTTCATGTACATAATCTGTCAATAACCACCTGCTGAGCACATCACTGGATATCCCTCAGGTACCTAAACATATCTCAAACCAAATGCATTGCATTTTTCCCAAATATTTTTCCTTGTTTCTATTTCAGTAAATAACACTTCGAACTTTTCCCTAACCAAGGAACCTTTCTATTTACCAATCATTCAACCTATTTTATAGACATAGGGATAAAAGACCCATTTATTTAATATCTACTATATTCCAGGGACTGTGATAGACTCTAAAAATACAGAATCAAATAAAACATAGTTCCTGAACTTATTTAGAGAGAAAAGTAAGTAAACAACTAAGATACAATTGACGAATGCTATGATACATCTATGCATACAGAAATATAGGACCATATACGTGCCATCTAAATCTGATTAGACATTCAATAAAGACTTTAAAAAATGTTTAATATCTTTATTGGAGTATAATTGCTTTACAATGTTGTGTTAGTTATCCCACCCCTCTAGGTGGTCACAAAGCACCGAGCTGATCTCCCTGTGCTATGTGTCTGCTTCCCACTAGCTATCTATTTTACATTTGGTAGTGTATATGTGTCACTGCTACTCTCTCACATCGTCCCAGCTTCTCCTTCCCCCTCTGTGTCCTCAAGTCTTTTCTCTATGTCTTCATCTTTATTCCTGCCCTGCCACTAGGTTCATCAGTACCGTGTTTTTAGATTCCATATATGTGCGTACAGTATTTGTTTTTCTCTTTCTGACTTACTTCACTCTGTATGACAGACTCTAGGTCCATCCACCTCATTACAAATAACTCAATTTTGTTTCTTTTTATGGCTGAGTAATATTCCATTGTATATATGTACCACATCGTCTTTATCCATTCATCTGTCGGATGGATATTTAGGTTGCTTCCATGTCCTGGCTATTGTAAATAGTGCTGCAATGAACACTGTGGTACATGTATCCAAAAAAGCCTTTTAAATGAGAAGAGTTTTTGAAGGAAATGTAGAAGTTTTCTGCATGAGAAAATGTAAGTGCTCTATCTAGTCAAAGAGAAAGTAATGTGTTAAGACATATAAATATAAGCTATAAGAAGTGGAGAGGAGTAAACAATGGAAGGTCTGTATCCCCAATACATTCATCAGCAAATATTTGCCAAGTACCTGCTCTTGTCTAAGCAAAAGGAGAAGGAATTGCACCTGATCTTAAGGGGCTTTCAGGACAGTTGGGCAGATCAGATCAGATCAGCATGGTCCTCAGAAGCACTGCTGGGTGGGACTCCATGATGTGGGGCTGAGAGGTGCATTGCTCAGAGGTGGGAGAGGTTTGTTGGGCAGAGGAACAGGACTCCTTCCTGCTCAGGTTACTCTCCTGAGGGCTCCCAGGTCTTTCACGGTATTATTCTCTCATATGACCTTGTTAAGGGTGGACTGAAGTGGTGGTAGGTGAGAATATGCATTTATATTTACATTTATATTTCAACATTTCAGGCTATGGGGTCAGGTTTTCAGGGCAATGCCATGCAGTTATCAAATATTATACCTTAGCAACTATAACTACATTAAAAAACAAAATTCACCTGCTATTGAAAAGTATTATTAGCTTGACAGTTAAAGTACCAAAAAACTATTGTCAGTATAGATGCCTTTAAACCCAAAAATTTGAAACAGGATCATTTCTCCAAACATTGTTTACCCTTTTTTTTTTTTTTTTTTTTCAAATTCAAGGCTTTGGCTTTATATATATATATATATATATATGTGTGTGTGTGTGTGTGTGTGTGTGTGTGCGTGTGTGTGTGGTTTCATCACCTGTTTTATTAACTAGCCACAGGCTACATCAGTGAAAGAAGTAGTCTCATTTCTCTAATATTAGCTTTCTTTTTTAAAAAAATTATTATTTATACAGCAGATTCTTATTAGTTATCCATTTTATACACATCAGTGTATACATGTCAATCCCAATCTCCCAATTCATGACACCACCACCCACACTGCCCACCGCTTTCCCCCTTTGGTGTCCATACATTTTTTCTCTACATTTGTGTCTCAATTTCTGCCCTGCAAACAGGTTCATCTGTACCATTTTTCTAGATTCCACATATATGCAATAATATATGATATTTGTTTTTCTCTTTTTGACTTACTTCACTCTGTATGACAGTCTCTAGGTCCATCCATATCTCTATACATGGCACAATTTTGTTCCTTTTTATGGCTGAGTAATATTCCATTGTATATATGTACCACATCTTCTTTATCCATTCATCTCTCAGTGGACATTTAGGTTGCTTCCATGTCCTGGCTATTGTAAATAGTGCTGCAGTGAACATTGTGGTACATGACTCTCTTTGAATTATGGTTTTCTCCTGGTATATGCCCAGTAGTGTGATTGCTGTGTCATACGGTAGTTCTATTTTTACACTTTTAAGGAACCTCCATACTGTTCTTCATAGTGGTTGTACCAATTTACATTCCCACAAACAGTGTAGGAGTTCCCTTCTCTCAACACTCTCTCCAGCATTTATTGTTTGTAGATTTTTGTGGTTATGGCCATTCTGACAGGTGTGAGGCAATACCATTTTTTCTTAAGGACAATAAGTTAGATTCAATTTTCAAAGTAGTTACCTAAAAAGAATTAGGATTATCTTTCTACACCAGATGGCTAACTGTCTTTCGACTATCTAAAGGCTTGTGCTTTCACTGGAGTGTTAAAAACACTCTGAACTGTAAAATATTTTTTTCTGAAAACTATAAATTCTTCAGGAGTCAAAAGAGGACAATAAATGTCTTACAAAAGATAAAAACTCCTTTACAAAAATGATCAGGGAATTCGAAATAAGTTGCAAAACTACTAAAATTCAAATTAAGTTTCACATTTCACTTTTGTCTGCACATTTTATCTGAGATGATTTATAATAGTAGCTGACAAGACAATTAAATAGATATCAGATACATTAAATGTGTTATGAAGACTGATGTCTCACAGTGACTAACAATGACTTTTATTATTCAATATTATTCATCTCGAATAATTTATAAATTCTAGTCAATCCCATCAAATTCATTTCTGTTCTATTGGAAAGCAACTCATCATTGATCTCTCCTTTGAAGGCTTAGACAATTTATATGGAAAATTTAGTGTAATTAAACCAGTTAAAAATTGTTTAGCATGCATTTAAAAAATATTATTCAAATGAACAGTGCTTAATTGGAGAAACACAGCAAAAGAGATGCTTTATAATCTATCTTTCTAAATAATATATATTTTGTCAATTGCCATTTATAAATACAATGATTTGGATGAGTTTAAAGAAAGGTGCCAAACATATTTTCATGTGCCTGTTGGTCATTTATATGTCTTCTTTGGGAAAATGTCTATTTAGCTCTTCTGCCCATTTTTTAATCAGGTTTTTTGTTGTTGTTAAGTTGTATGTGTTCTTTATATTTTTTTGGATACTAACCCTTATCAGATATATTGTTTATAAATATCCTCTCTCATTGAGTAGGCTGCCTTTTCAACTTGTTGATAATTTATTTCACTCTGTGGAAGCTTTTTAGTTTGATGTAGACTTATTTGTTTATTTTTGCTTTTGTTTCCCTTGCCTGAAGAGATATATCCAGAAAGATATAACAAAGACTGATGTCAAATAGTTTCATATAGTATAATGCCTATGTTTTTCTTCTGGGAGTTTTATGGTTTGGGGGCTTACATTCAAGTCTTTAATCCATTTTGAGTTGGTTTTTTATGTATGGTGTGAGATAGCTCTTTTTTTTTTTTTTTAACATGTAGCTGTCTAGTTTTCCCAACACCACTTATTGAAGAGATTATTCTTTCTCCATTGTATCTTTTGCTCCTTTATCATTAATTAAGTTTCCATTTATGTGTGGGTTTATTTCTGACCTCTCAATTCTGTTCCATTGATATGTGTGTCTGTTTTTCATCCAATACCATGCTGTTTTGATTACTATAGCTCTGTACTACAGTTTGAAATCAGGGAGTGTGATACTTCCAGCTTTGTTCTTTTTTCTCAGGATTGCTTTGGCTATTTGAAGTAAAATTTTAGAATTTTATGTTCTATTTCTATGAAAAATGTCCTTAGGATTTTCATAGGGATTGTATTGAATCTGTGGATTGCTTTAGCTAATGTTTACATTTTATCAATGTTAATTTTTTTAAATTTGTGAGCATGGAATATCTTTCCATTATTTTGGTCTTCTTCAATTTCTTTCAACAATGTCTTATAGTCTTCAGTGTATAGGTCTTTCAACTCCTTGGTTAAATTTATTCTTAGATATTTTATTATTTCTGTGTGATTGTAAATGTGATTCCTTTCTTAATTTCTCTTCTTGCTAGCTCATTGTTAGTGATTAGAAATTCAACAGATTTTTATATGTTGATATTATACCCATCAATTTTACTGTATTCATTTATTATTTTGAATAGATTTTTGGTGGAATCTTTAGGGATTTCGATATATAAAATAATGTCATCTGAAAATAGTGATAGTTTTACTTCTTCCTTTCAAATTTGGATGCCTTTATTTCTTTTTCTTGCCTAATTGCTCTGGCTAGAACTTCCAATACTATGTTGAATAAAAGTGGTGAGAGTGGGAATCCTTGTCTTGTTCCTGATTCTAGAGGGACAGCTTTCAGTTTTTCACCATTAAATATGATATTAGCTGTGATTGTCATATGTAGTCTTTGTTACATTGAGGTATGTTTCTTCTATACCCATTTTATTGAGAATTTTTATTATAAATAAGTGTGGAATCTTGTGGAATGCTTTTTCGGCATCTCTTGAGATGACCATGTGGCTTTTATTCTTCATTTTGTTAATGTGGTGTATCACCTTGATTGATTTGTGGATATTGAACCACTCTTGCCTCCCTGGGATAAATCCCACTTGATCCTGGTGTATGATCCTTTTAACATACTGTTTTATTCGGTCTGCTAATATTTAGTTGAGGATTTTCACATCTATATGCATCAGAGATATTGGCCTGTGATTTCTATTTTTGTGTTGTCCTTGTCTGGTTTTATATCAGGGTAATGTTGGCCTTGTAAAATGACTTAGGGAGTATTCCTTCCTCTTCAAATTTTTGAAACAGTTTGAGAACGATAGGTATTAAATCTTACAATGTAGAATTCACTGGTGAAGCTATCTGGTCCTGGACTTTTGTTTTGGGGAGATTTTTGTTTATTGTTTCAATCTTTTACTAGTGTTTGGTCTATTTCAGATTTTCTATTTCTTCATGATTCAGTCTTGAAAGGTTGTATGATTCTAAGAATTTGTCTGTTTTTTCTAGGTTGTCCAAATTGTTGGTGTATAGCTGTTCATAATATTCTCTTATAATCCTTTGAATTTCTGTGGTATCTGTTGTTACCTCTCCTCTTTTTTTCTGATTTAATTTATTAGAATCCTCCCTCTTTTTTTAATGAGACTAGCTAAAAGTTTGTTAATTATGTTTATCTTTTCAAAGAACCAGCTCTTAGTTTTTATTGTCCTTTTAGTCTCTATTTTATTTACTTCTGCTGTGATATTTATTTTTTCCTTTCATCTAATAACTTTGGCTTTTACATGTTCTTCTTTTTCTAGTCCTTTTAGGTGTGAGGTTAGTTTATTTGAGATTCTTAATTTTTTTTTCTTAATTTTTTTTGAGGTAGACCTGTACTGCTATAAATCTCCCACTTAGTACCACTTTTGCTGCATTCCATAGACTTTGCATGTTGTATTTTCATTTGCATTTGTCTTCAGGTAATTTGTGATTTCCCCTTGGACTTCTTTGTTGACCTAATAGTTATTCAGTAGATGTTGCTCAGTGTCTTCATATCTGTGATTTCTTTCAACCTTCTTTTTGTAGCTGGTTTCTAGGTTTATACTATTGTGATTGGAAAACATATTTATATGATGTCAATCTTCTTAAATTTATTGAGACTTGTTTTGTGTAATTTATTAAGGAAATGAAAATCAAAACCACAATTATATCACCTCAAACCTGTGAGATTGGTTCTTATCAAAAAGGCAAGAAATAACAAGAGTTGGTGTGGATGTGGAGAAAAAGAAACCCTCATTGACTTAGCTTTTCCACTTCTGGGTATTTATCCAAAGATTATGAAAAATTTTTTTTTTGAAAAAATATGTGCACCCCTATGTTCACCATGGCATTATTTAAGATAGCCAAGATATGGAAACAACTTAAGTGCTCATCAGTGGATGAATGGAAAAAAGATGAGGTATATCTATAAAATAGAATACTACTTCACCATAGAATAAAGATGAAATCCTGACATTTGTGACAACATGCATGGACATAGAGGGGCTTATGCTAAATGAAATAAATCAGACAAAGACAAGTACAGCATGATTTCACTCATTTGTGGAATATAAAAAACAAACAATCAGGGTTTCCCTGGTGGCGCAGTGGTTGCGCATCCGCCTGCCGATGCAGGGGAACCGGGTTCGTAATAAAGATGAAATCCTGACATTTGTGACAACATGCATGGACATAGAGGGGCTTATGCTAAATGAAATAAATCAGACAAAGAAAAGTACAGCATGATTTCACTCATTTGAGGAATATAAAAAACAAACAAGCAAAAACAAAATAAATAACCAAACCAAACCAAACAAAAACAAGCACAGGGAAGAGAGTAGCAGTTACCTGAAGAAAAGGGGCGTTCATCGGGGAGGGGGTTGAAATGCATAGAGGGGATCAACTGTAGGGTTATAGATGGAGACTAAATTTTTGGTGTATAACGTTGTATACATGAGATTATATAATGTTATAAACAAATGTCACTTCAATAAAAAATAAATTTAAATAAATAAATAAAGATACTGAAGGTATCAAAGTCAAGAGGATTCATTGCTAGTTTGACCAATCATTGGCCCTTGGCTGTAGGTATTTAGAGGGAGGCCAGGCAAATTATTTTTTAAATTTCATTTTTATCATCAGAGGCAAATTGAATTGAAACTCTATTAATTCTATTTTGTATTAACTATTTCATAGTAATAAAAATTCTTAACAATTTTGACTCACTATATATTTTTCCCCCAGTTATAACTTAAAGATGGTGCTTCTTCCCAACCCTATAGAGTTACCTGTTTAAAACCAAAATTCCAGAAGAACTGAAGGCAAAATAGAGTTAAAGAAATGGCGATACATGAAAATTCTAAACAATACGTTATAGAGACTCCAGTCTATGGGACCATGTTTATGTGTACAACATTTTTGTTAAACTCTTTGGATGGAGTTTAAAGCAGAAATTCTTTTGAATTCAACCTTGTGTAATCAGAACTACAATCAATGACTGAATATAAGGGACTTCTTATCATTTAATTTTTATTACTTATTTTTGCTTTGATTTGTTTACAAACACTTCAGCCACCATTCAACATCAAGGGAATGGGATGGATAAAAGAATTTTATAAAGGTAGAGATTGTGTGTTGATAATGCATATTCACACACATAATTGTAAAAGTTACCTTCTCACAGTATAAAATGTGCTAATATAATCTAAACGTATGAAGCCTTCATCTATTGCCACTTAAAAAAATTGCTTTTAAGCAAGTACTCTTCACTTTCTCTTGCATGCACAGGTCTCTTGGATTACCAGGCCATGGCAATGAGTAGGAATTTCATAAGAGCAACTTCAAAGGAAGTGTCATATTTGTAAAGAAACTTTTTGACAACATTTTAATCTCAGAATTATTTGTCATAAGAAGACATATCCTGGGCTATTTTTCAAGCATTTGGCCAGCATACTTTATGAAACTTTCAATCTGATTTTTTTTCCAAGGGAGGAAAACAGCAGATTCCTATTAATTCTAGGCTATGACTTCTCCTAGAAAATAGCTTCCAATTTCCTACATTTCTATCAATAGAAAAAAAATTGTATATAATTAATATGAGTCCTTATTAAGTTGGAATTTGTTGGTGTATTAACCACTGAATCAACATAAAAATAAGTTCTTCAGAAAGCTACATCAATTACACAGACATCGAGATAACCCTTGAGAGATTATCATGCTATTCAATAAATGCCATTCTGTGATAAATTTAGCACTTTATATTTCTCTTTTAAAGTCCAAAACATTTTATGGTATAAATTACATGCAGAAATCATTTGACCAAATGTGTCGATTGATCATTTATATTTATAGACTCTCCCCTCCTTTTTATTTCTGGAGTATTTATAATGCAGTAAACGTTTTAGAGATTATTGAAAGTAATAGAAAGACCAAATATAGTGTGGACAGATAAACAGGAACTAAAAATAAAGACATAGTATTAGATGAGTCTATAAAAAATCTGAGGAAAACCTTGATTGTCTGATACTCAAATAATCCAAACTAACACATTTTATAAGACAATAATCAATTTTCATAAATTTGTGTTTTTAATATTGAATGTGGCATTGCCTATTTATGTATTAATTATGTTTCTTTCCTCCCTCAGTGAGCTATTCTTGTATTCTTCTTCCAGGGTTCTTCTGCAGCCTCATACCTTGCCTCTTGCCTCTAGATACATTAATTAGGAGTCACCCTGAGTTCTGCATTTGGACACACTGTGGACAGCTCTTCATTTGTGTGCCTGTAATTAACTTTGCCTACAAAGTATCATCACCATCACCAAGTCAGCTGGATAAACTTTTGACTCTCCTAATCCATGATTCCTTCACTTACCTCTGGCTTCACCTGATAAAATAGTTAATTCCCTGCCGTCTAACAACTAAGTGCTTTTCTATGACCATATTATATGTAACCCATTGTCTTGCATTTATTTGTTACACGTTTATTTTCCTTACCAAAATAGATAAGTAACTGTGTTTTATTCAGTTTGTGTCTGTATTACCCAGTTTATTGTCTGCATAAATGTTGCTGAGCTAAAATAAAGTATGTCAGATGGAAATAATCTAGTTTGTTAATAGTGAATAGAAAAGAATCTTTAAATTCCCAAGAGATAAGTAGTGCTGTACCAGCTCTCTTAAAGCATTGTCTTTCTGCCTAAGTGTCCCCTGTTCCTTCCAACCCCACAAGGCTTCAGGGGAGGGAGAGGAAAACATATGACAGAGGGTCTTGCTCCCTACTCTTTTTCTCTTAGTCATGGATCATCTTAATAATTTTCTCTCTAGAAAGTGTGATCTCTCATAAGTCTTCATCATCTAAGAGTTTGAAGGACTCCTTACTTTGTCAATCAGATCACTTGTGAAAGTTACAAAAACGACTCACTTGTGAATTCACCTAGGATATCATTAGGCCACACTTGACTTGCAGTTGATGTTGTAAAGCTCAGTCTGCAGTCCATTTGCCATTCTAGACAAAAGCAAACTACAATCTTCTGACTTCCTTTGAAAATGTTGCTTTGATCTTCATCATAGTAAATTCTAAATTTATGTAGCCAGTGCCTTTTTTTTTTTTTAATAAAGACTATCCTGACAAAATCTTGTCACCCATGCTATGCAGTCCAGACCCCAGGTGCAGAAACTGTTTTTAAACAAACAGGCTAGTTGTGTTTTATCAACAGTATGCCACAAAGGCTGCAACAAAACCAGATTGGACAGGCTAGATCCAAGATGGTGGCCAACGTACACTAAGGGTCACCATTTTCCTTGCCGTGTTGATTCTGTGTTTGTTTCAAAAGCTCCTGGTGTTTGGCAGAGATGCTTTGCAGCTGTACCTTGAGAGATGCACAGTGGTCAACCACCCCAACAAACTCTGACTTGACCACAGGAACGCACCTGCGCAGATGAGACCAGAGTTGCCTTTGCTTCATTGCCACAGTGAGATCTCCACCCCAAGGGGGGATTTGTACTCTGTTAAGCGCAATTAGTGCCATGTCAAGGGAGCCTGAGGGACTGTGCATGTGCCGGCTGTTCCTGGAAATCTCCACCCTTTTCCCCAGTTTCTGATGATGCACCTGCCTCTCACCCCTTAAAAGACCCAACTTTCCTCCCTTAAGGGAGAAGATGCTTTTAGAGCATGAGCTCCCCTTCTCCATTCTCTGGCCATTGAATAAAAGTCTGTCTTGTTTGCACTAAACTCAGTTTCATTACTGGGAGGGTGAATCCAAGTGGGAAAGAGCTTCCTGACCTACCAGGGGGGCTTTGATTCAGCCAGGACACCAAGAGGGTGACCTCACATCTAATTTGGTGACACTTTTACAAACTTTTGAAAGCTGTTTGGAAGTGATATTGGAATTTTATTTCTTTTATTTTAATTCCTCTTTGCCTTTTATTTTTAGAGTATGGATTATTTCATTTATCAATTAGATAATTTCCTGTTTTATAGTTGGGACAATTGCCAGTGTTTCATAATCCCATTAAATGTCAGGAACAACCATCATGCTTTAGTTATGACTTTAGCTATCATTCATTTTTTTCTTAAGCAAGGCTTTATTGGGTCTCATGCTGTAGAACAAGGGAGTGAAAGCAGTGGAATACTACTCAGCCATAAAAAGGAATGAAATAATGTCATTTGCAGCAACATGGATGGACCTAGAGATTATCATACTAAGTGAAGTAAGTCAGAGAAAGATAAATACCATAGGATATCACTTATATGTTGAATCTATGATACAAATGAATTTATTTACAAAACAAATAGACACACAGACTTCAAAAACAAACTTATGGTTACCTAAGGGGGATGGCAGGGGGAGGGATAAATTAGGAATTCAGATTAATAGATACACACGACTATATATAAAATAGATAAACGACAAGGACCTACTGCATAGCACAGGGAACTATATTCAAATCTTCTAATAACCTATAATGGTAAAGAATCTGAAAAAAATATGTATACAAATGCATAACTGACTCACTTTGTTGTGTACCTGAAACATTGTAAATCAACTATACTTCAATACAAAAAAAAAAAACCTGAAAAAAATTATAATTCACTATGTTCATACAGAGTCATTAATCAGTATTGGACCAAAAAAATGGGATATAACAAATAACTGGGTGTGATTCACATAATTCGGTGGTGTGATTAATTTAAATATAATTTCTTCATTCTAATACAGTCACAAGGACACAACCCCCTCTCATATTTATTCACACCATTCCTTCCATCTGACATCTTTGACTGATATCTTAACTAAACTTGCTGAGAGCAAATTGAGAAAGATGAGGATGACCACCAGGACACAAAGAAAGATGAGGAGGATGAAGAGCAGCCTCACAGAACCCTTGGCCTTTACAAAGTGGTTTCACACACAGCTTGCACTTTACTCTCACAGCAGCTCAAGAGGTGGCGTCATTCTTCTCACTTCCCAGCTCACACAACATAATTTCAGAAAGTTTGTGATGCTTTTCTGAGTACGAAGTGCTAGATGCAGAATCTGAATAGAAGTATGAGCTTTTTCCTCCAAACTCTGTGGTTCTTGTTACTTCAGAGTTAAACAATATATGACTGTTTCATGCCATTTTGAAAGCACTTACTTGTAGCCCTCATGACACTTCACCACTAAGTATTTCAGCATCTGCTAAGAATGAAGGTGTTCTCCTACATAGCAAAATTACATGCGTCTCTTCAGGGAATTTAACAATAATATAATACAAATACCTAACACAGAGTTGAAATTAAAATGTCTCTAATTGCTCAAGGAATATTCTTTATTGCCTTATCTTCTAAAATCTAGGATCCAACAAGAAGCACACATTGCCTAATGTTGCTACATTTCTTTAGTCTCCATTAATTCAGCACAGGTCTTCAGTTATGTTTGATTTTCATTACATTGTCATTTTTTTAAGAGTACAGTCCAGCAGCTCTATTGTATAATCCTTAATTTAAGCTTTCTTTATTTTATCTGATGTTAAATAAAAATTTTAATTAGTAACAAGAGAGTAAAGTTGAATCTCAGACATTCCCTTTTCCACCCAAGAAAATGAAAAAAGAAAAAAAGTGTTTGTGTGTATGGCAGGGGCCGGAAGGACAGTAAAAAAGTTCAGTCTCATACAATAAGTATCACAAATGGCAGCCACAGAAATGAGTCCAGAGAGTAAGATCTGCTCCTACTCTACACCAACTCTGAAAAAAGGAAGAAAAGTCACAATACCCTGTGAATTTTTAATAGCATCTTCAATTTGTAGAAAAAAAAAGACTGTGAATTATTTAAACAGCCTAGAAAAAAAAAGGTAATTCTAAAAACAGCTGAGCAAAACCATTTTTTAGATGTTTGAACATCAGGAGAAGAAATAAAACAAAATCAGACTATTGTGGGAAAACATAAAGTAAGGGATTGCTGCTCTTCATTTCTATGTAATTTTATTTTATTCTTAAAATCAGGTGTATTACTTTAGGAAAAATGAAAAAAATCAGAAAATTTTCTGGAGAATTTTGAAAGACACAAAGAGATTATTATCCATAACTGATATCAACATTTTCTTATACATTCTTCACTTTCATTCTCTTTACTTTCCATCCTCTCTGGAAACGTATTTTTTTTTTTTTTTTTTTTTTTTAGGGTACGGGGGCCTCTCACTGTTGTGGCCTCTCCCGTTGCGGAGCACAGGCTCTGGACGTGCAGGCTCAGCGGCCATGGCTCACGGGCCCAGCCGCTCCACGGCATGTGGGATCTTCCCAGACCGGGGCACGAACCCGCGTCCCCTGCATCGGCAGGCGGACTCTCAACCACTGCGCCACCAGGGAAGCCCTGGAAATGTTTTGTCAGCAGGACCTCCACCCACAATTTCCCTGAAATGCAAGTGTCCAAGCCATTTTCTCTAACTGAATCACTTTATTTTCTACAAATATCGTAAGTTGACTTGAACTATTCTTGTTGCTGAATGACTTTAATTTTCCTTTTGGATCTGTCCTGTTTTTTGCTCCCAATATTGAATCCTGAATTTCTACGAAATGAGGGATGTGGGGTCTGGCCTCCATGGTAGCTTGGGGGTGTGGTGGTAACAGACAGTAAGGAGAAGCTAAAGCCACCAGCTTCATCACCTCCAGGCCCCCACTACCCTCCAGCCACTAGGAACCGTCTCTGCTCAGTCTATATCTCAGAACACGCAGAACTGCTCTTGCAGAGATAATTTGGAGATGGCAGCCTCTAAACGCTTTCATGTTCACGACTTTGCTACTTGAAACAAGCACTAACAATAAACTGTCACACACTCTGGAACAGAAGCAGCTCAGAGGGCTCTAACCACACAGCAAAAAGGTAGAGAGGTCAGAAGAGATTTTCTGCAGGTGACTCTCTTGAAGCTGAAACTTAAAGAATGTGCAGCAGTTAGTTAGGAATACAGGCAGGAAAACTCATTCCAGAAAAAGGAATCAGAGGTCAACAGGTCACTTGGCTGGGCTGTAGCGAGACAGGAAGGAAGTGGGCAGGGCACAACCATTAAAAGAATGACACAACCGTTAAGAAAAACAGGATACCACAAAAACAGGTTAGAACCCACTGGGCCCAAGATGGCAGAAGATTTGACTTCCATTTGACCTTGAACCTCATTATGTGCTCATTGTAATACATTAGCATATGCTAAATGCACACCCACCAGCACCATGACAGTTCCAAGGCTGACCATAAGAGGCCAAACAGTGGGTGGTGCCGCAATTCCTGGAAATCCCCACCCCTTCTCCAAGAGAGTTAGACTATTCCTTCCACTCAGCCTATGCAACTACCCAGCCCATAAAAACTAACCACCCCCTCGGCTTGGGGCAGGTCTCACTTTCTGAGACCACCCCATGCCCTGCGGCCACCTCTCGCCTTCTGAGATGGCCCACACTCTCTCCATGGAGTATGTATCTCCCTTAATAAATCTGCTTTCACTTTACTGTGGCTCACTCTTGAATTCTTTCCTGTGTGAAGCCAAGGACCCTCACCTGGCAGACCATCCCAGGGACTCACCCGAGACCTGGGACATGACCATCTTGCACCCCAGTTTTCCTACAACAGTAGGAGGAGAAAGAACTTGGTAGGAGTGTGGAAGGGAGGGCACCAGAGACATGGGTAGCCATCGGGTCCTAAAGGGACTTGTACACTAGGTTAAGGATTTACGTTCTCTTCTGAAACCAAAGGAAATGTTTGTATCTGCTTTACGGTAAAATCAATGAACTCAGAGGCTCCGTCTAATAAACATATTTATACCATTGTCAAGGCGGCATAATACAAATCCCATGTTAATTTACCCTTAAGTTACCTAGAAAGAGATTACAGATGAGCAAATAATTTTTTTTTCTGGATGCATGCATTTCAATGAAATAGAAAGGCATAGCATTTTTAGTTGTTATTATTTTGGGAGAAACATCCCTTTATCTTGCCAATTTTCTCCGAAATAACACCAATATGTTTGTCTGCAATATATTTCCCTAGATGAATGCTGAAAATAAACACCCCAAATTGAAGAGAAACTCTGAGGAACAAGTCAAGTCTGTCTCTGGCACAACCTCTTCTCCTTTCCAGCAAATTTTCTCTCCTCACAATCATGGCTACTCCATGTGATATTTTTTCATGCATTTTCTTATTTTGCAATTCTGAATCATGGTATCTAGTGGCCATTGAGAAATATTATACTTTCTGGGAAAAGATTTAGTTTTGCCTTCCCTAAAGGGGAAAGGCATTCTCAGTTTAATTAATAAGTAAACAAGAGTTCCTTTGATACAAAACCAGAACATAGACGGTGGGTATTAATGTACTTCGACATGAGAAGGAACTCTTGTTTCCCTCTGATGCTCACGTTTTTTATCTGGCTTTCCAAGAGCCTAAATGTTCTTATGGGCTCACTTAGGTTGGAGAGCCCACCTGGTGCCTTAGAGTTCTCTAGAAAAATGTGCCTAAGAATGGATTAAAATGCTAATTCTTTATTTGTGAATTACAAGCCCAAGGCAATGAAAGTGAGGGAAAAGGAAGTGAGGCCAGGAAAGATGCAAATCAAAGAGAAGCGAGTTTTTACAACACTGGTTACTGCTTCACAAGCTGCTTTATTGACATACCACAGGTGACTCAGCACTTCCTTGCAGCAGTACAAGGAACTCTTTGATTTGCAGGAAAGATGCAAATCAAAAAGAAGTGATGTTTTACAACACTGGTTACTGCTTCACAAGCTGCTTTATTGACATACCACAGGTGACTCAGCACTTCTGTGCAGCAGTACAAGGAATTTCATTGGAAGGGCTGCAAAAAGATCCACACCTTGAAGGGGGAAAAGAAAAGGGGACTTATCCATTTTTACCCTTCCGTGTTACATTTCTCATTGGACAAGATTCACCCTATGAGTGACTCAACTCTCTTCATCTGACTAACCACTCCAGAAGCTCCACAAACTCCAGTTTGGTATTTTATGCAAGTCTGGCATTGGAATTATGATTCTACAAGGGACTGGTGCATCAAAGAGAAAGAAAAATGAAGGTGATGAAGGAATCTGTAAGGATATATGAGCTTTTTGTCAAATAGAGATAAGGTGCTCTGAGGGGATTTAGATAGGAAGACATACACCTATATAATTTTGTACAGAAAATGCATAAGTCACACTTTATGTGGCAAGATCATACATAAAATGTTATTTTTTTCTATGCATTTCTTTCCTGATTTTCTTGCATAAATACCCCGAAGGCTGTTTTTCGGCCTTGGCACTCTTCAAGGCAAAAACCAAAGATTCAGAGATAAACATTGAAGGAAATTTTCATCTGAATGCCAGGAAAAAGAACCTTGGAAGTATACAGACTAATAAATGTCTTTTTCTTTTTTTCTTTTTTTCAGAAACTATTGTAATAGAGAAAAACATCTGACTCCATATTACATCTGTCTCTCTTACTTTAACCTTTGTGTTCTCTTGCTTTTGCTACAAATTAATCACTAAAGAAATGTTGCCTATACCTTACAGTGTACATAATGGCCCATCTTTGGAAACCCTGCCTCCCATGCCTGAGCCTTAAGCTAAAATACCTGTGTTTAAACTCACAGGAAACATCCTGAACAGGCTCACCTGTGAATGGCTACAGGAAAGAAGAAATTAACACATCCCCTCGGGAGTCTGGCCTGAACCAGGAAAGATTTGCAACAACTTATGGCTTTTTTACTTTACCTCCTCACTTCCCTCCCCCTTTTGCTCTATAAAAGAACCTACATCCAAATATGGGCAAGATGGTTCTTTGGGACACTAGTCCACCATCTTCTCGGTCTGCTGGCTTTCCACATAAAGTGGCTATTCCTTGTCCCAACCACTTGTCTCTTGATTTACTGGACTGTTGTGCTTCGAACAGTACAAACTTGGACTTGGTAACACTACTAAATCAGGAACTGTGCAACCTAACAAGATAACCTACGTCAGTTTCATAGATGCTGGTAGAAGATGCAAAACCACTGACGGCCCAGCAAGTAGTGTCAACTTCATGTTTGCATCAGTTCCAAGTCCCACAGAGGACAGGCAGAGCAGCCGGGGTAGATGCTTCTCATGCAGTGGGTTTGCATCACAGCTGAGGAAACCCCCAAACATATAACGGGGCTGCTAGCACATCTGACCAACCCCTGCACTATGGAAGACATTATCTTTTTTATCTTGTCCATCTAGCAAGAAGAGAGACACTATTTGTCTTCCAGAGCTGATAGCTGTGCTAACATATTAGAAAAAAAAGCGAAAAAAATCTACCAGTGCTTCTTACTCAGAAGACATGGAGAAACAAGAGAGTCATAGTGAAACGCCTCTCAACAAAGGGCAGAAAGTTTAATTTGGAAGAAAAGCCCACTTGGCCTCAAATGTTCTCCAGATCAGGTTTTTGTTTGTTTGTTTGTTTGTTATAATGTAAGTGTTTAATCTGCATACCTACGTTTATCCCTCAGCTGTATTGAAAATTGAAGAAAGAAAGTAAAAGGGGTTATTATCTTGCTTCCAAACTCCACCAAAAAAATTATTGTTTAAATCAGATGAAACTGTTGTCAAGTTTATATTTACAGGTAGCTGGTAAGTGTTGTGGCTTTTAAAATAAGCCAACTTCTAAATCTTGTATAGATATGAAAAAAATAGCATGTGTAAGAAAAAAGTCACATCCTGAGCTTTGTCTTTCTAAAAATGTGGACTTCCTCAAATAAGCAGATAAATGCCAACTTTATCAAGATATTAAATACTCCCTATACATTTGTTTTAATATCTTGGACTTTGACTATACCTTTGACTAATTTGTGGAGATAGAAGAACATTTGTGCTAGGGCAAATCCTATGTTAAAAAAAGAAAAAAAACTATTGGTTAAATCTTATGTATTGACCTATTTCCTTTTACTCTAAGACCCCATTTTCCAGTGAGAGTCAGTGAGAAAACGTCAGATCTCTAAAATCAAATATCGTTGCTTCTAGGCCACCTAGCTCAGCATGAGAGAAAGCAGTAGTTGGTCCATGGGTCTGTCTTCTTTCAGTGCAGCTGTAACTAAGTTCTCTGCACATGGAACTGGAGGATCAGGCCTAGAACGTGACACCTTGGACAAAGCCATCCAGTGCCCAGGGGCTGGGGAAGCCAGCCCTGTTGTCCCTGCCACTGACACATGAGTGCAGTAGCCATGCAGAGTCTATATCTTTACTTTTTACAGTAAAGTGTGGACAGTGGCCCAGAGCAAACTTGTCATGTGGCTTCAGGTTTCCTTTGATATCTGTGACCTCATTATTACTTGTTCTTTATCGACATCCATGAATTCATCTATCCAATGGTTGCCCAGTGATTTATTCTCTACCCCCAACCCCTCCTGAAAAACTTCATGCAGGAAATATTTTATATGGGTATTTCCATGAATGTGTAAATGACTGACAAGTTTTAGCATGTCAACCTTACATGGGTGCATTTGTATTTGAATAGATGGGAAATTTAAACCAAGGATCGGTCAACAAGTAGCAAAGGTTTAGAGGAGAAAAATAGGAACTGACTCTTACTGAGCTCTTCGTGTGACCTGTATTATCCTAAATAATGTATTAGCTGTGATAACTCCCATCATCCTCCCAACACTTCTGTGAGGGAGGTACTGAAACCACACTCCTCCTCAGCTAGGTCTCAAACCCAGCCAAACCTCACACTGTGAATTGAAACCATCCACGATCCCTGACTTAGGAGGGGACTTGAACCCACTGTCTTTTCATTGAAACCACTTCCTGGTATCAGGACTTACTGAAGCTCAGATGCTTTGTCTTGATGCAGAAAAATTCATCTTGAGGCAAAGTGATAGGCAGAGGGTGAGTTTATGAGCACAGGATGCTTATGAGAGGTACAAGCAGGCCGGCAGGGGAGCGCAGCTCTGAGAACAAAGAGGGCTACATTTTTATAATCAGAGAAAAATGGAGAGGGAGAAGACCACCTTCATCCTCATTCTTGGGTAGACGGCAAGGCTTACATCACTAGTTCCTCCTTTGCCCCTATACGGTCTAACTAGAATTGTCATGGCATTATTTAAATCATATGTATATTAGCAAAAGGTGGTGACGTATACAAACGTTTGGTATTTCATGTCACGTTTTGCTATAATGTCCCCTTTCACCTAGTTTCTTTCCCCTTTCACCTATATTCCTGTCTTGCCTACATGCAGAAGTGCTACTCTTCAAGCACCATTAACTCCCTGACTTCATGTAATAAGATTCAGACCCCATGTCTATTTTCCTTTACTTTAACTACATATGTAGGTTGTTGCTTGGTTACTGGATTCTTTTCTTCAGTGGTCACTAGCTTACAACAGTCTCCCAAACTCCCTTAAAATTCCCTTTCTGTTTTTAATCCCCTAGTGGGATTTCTAACTAACTATTTAATTACCCTACTCTAGCCCTATCAATACTACAATAGGTATTCACATTTTCAAATATCAATAGATATGATTCACATATGAGGAAACCATGGCACAGAGAAGTTAAATAATTTGTTGAAGATTCTTTCCACAGATACTTAATGCCTGCACTAGAATTTTAATCCACTTTCCTCAGCATCTGTATACACAATCACTACAATACACTGACGCTGGGCAGGAAAGACGAAGAAAAACGAAAATACGTTTCTCTGGCTTCTCCAGAAATCATATCGTGTAAGCACCGCATTATCTGTCTACTTCTAATGCCAGCCCAACCAGCCATGTGGGAGTACATGAAGGTTTCTGTGTTCGTATTAGGAAACACAGGAAGCCAGTCTTCACACCCCTTGCTTATATGGACCATCACCCAGCAGAACTGACCAGCACCGAGGTGTCAAAACACCTGCAGTAAAATTTTCCTACCTTATTAACATGGACTAAAGCTAACTGGAGAATAATTGGATACAATCATGAATTATGAAAGGCATTTACAGGTGGAAAGTCATTATTTTAGTTCTCTCGACGGCAATGATTCCCTCCGGGATTCCTTCCCCTACTTTCTCAAAGAATATTCTCTCACTATTTAGCTGCACTTGGTACAGAATGGAAGTTTGTTCTAGAAATCAACAGTGAAAAATCCCCCAAAAGAATGCACAGTAGCACTGCAAACAAATAGGCTGTGCTATTTGGATCTTTTCTATCACACTTATTTTCTAAAAAGTCCCACCGTTTTCTGAAATAAAATATGCACTTATTGAGTGAGCAGCTCGTAGAATGTGCCTCTCTTGTGGAATTTGTGGTAAAAAATATTATTAAAATAACTTAACTGAATGTAAAGGATGTAAGCTATATTTAAAATTTTGACTTGAAGCCTCTCTATATAATTTTTCACTATTCTTTAGCTAGAAGTGAAGGCAGCAGAAAAGTAATTATTAGGTAAATAGAGAAAAAGCTAATATTATATAACTAGGAACCAAATCTTTTGTATGTTTGTCCACAGAGATAATCAGATTATCTCTGAGAGTATTACTTCTTCACTAAAACAACTGAGGAACTTATGTGATGGTAAGTATTCATAATAACCATTCTGGCATTTCCTTCTTTCTTCTTTGTATTGTCATGAAAATAGTGCTTGCATAGGTATATATATAAATAGTCAAATGTTATGTGTAAGTATTAGACCAAGGGCCAGAACTCTGGCTGATAATCAGAGTCATTTTCAAGTTGTTTTAAAATACAGAATCTCAGGATCTGTCCCACTCATGCTGAATCAGAATTCCAGCATTAGGCCCAGAAAAGAGCCCTCTGTAGAGGAGTAGAGGAGCCCTCTGTAGAGGAGCATTGGAAGTCTACCTGTATCTAGGCTGATATACTTGAGTAACTGTTTAATTCAATTCATGTTTATACTTCAATTATAAGAATATACATTTACCTCTTTTTTGTTATTCCCTAAAAAGACATACAAAGTTTGCCACTATGATGTCAAATATAAATATGAGGCCTTGAATGAGAGGGCCCCACATCTGCCTTGCTCACTGTTAGTTATAACTGCAGAAAGGAGCACAGAGCCCAAGACCTAATAGATAATCAATGAAGGCTTGTTTAGAGAATACATTTAGTCAATGCTATTCGATACTCTGGCTTTCTATTATCTAGCTATGCCTTGATTCAGTGTGCTGTCCTCATCAAAGGAAAAAATGGAAGGAGTGAGTTAACCATCAATAAAAATATTCATTAGATTTAGTGACAAAGTTCTTTACGCATCTGTAGTGTAGCTAGACAGCATCCTCTAATGCTACTTTTCAGAGCTAGCTATATATATCATAGAAACATCACTTGTCGTTATTTTATTAAGTTTGCAGACTTCCAATTTAGGATCTATCAGCATCGTCACCATTGTTTAAAAATGTATTGTTATTGCATTACCTAAAACGGTCCCGTGATGATCTAGGTGTCTTACTCACTTTCTCTGACTGTTCAGTGAGTCATATTGTATTTCCTTTCAAAATCTTTCATCTCATTTTTACTAACCAGATGCTTAAATAACTGTCATTATTTATGGAAATGGAAACATGGTGAAAGTGAGTTGAAAGTTAGTATAAACCTAGCCAATTTTATAAGGTACAAATATTTAAGATGAAATCACCACAGTACTATGTCAATAGGAAGAATTATTTCATCTTCTTTTTTAATATAGTAGTGTTCTCTCTCTCTATGTATATAAATATCTGTATGTACATATGTATATAAATATCTATGTATATAAATATCTGAGTGTGTTTTATATATATCTATATAAAAAACACACACATATGTATTTACTATATATATATACACACACACACACACACACGCCTATGGGCATAATCACATTTTCAAAATAAAAATAATATTTTCTTTCTTTTAACATCCACTCTGAAAGCTCTACAAACTGTTATATCTCTTTATAAACACTGAACCTATTTGACTTGAAAGAATATCTATTCTCGTTCTGCTCTTTGTAACTATCAGCTGTAAATATTAGTGCCGCTTTTCTTTCATTTATCTTAGGTCAATTTACCCTATAACAGCTGGCCTATGGAATCCCACAGAGAATTGCAAAGTTTATTGTACCTGAAATAGAATCATTTTCCAGAACTTCATAGCTACAGACGCAGCTAACCACTTACAGTTGCGTATAGATTATGGTTTACACTTGCTTGTGAGGACTGCTCAAAAAAATGGAACCAAAAGAAATGTCAAAAGCGTATCTAAATGTACTTGGTACGTACAAATTAAGTCCTAATTTAGTCTCTAGACCATTGATTTGTTCCAGTGATAGAAGCCACATCATCATCATGCTTTGCTGTTAGCGCAAAAAGCATGCTGACATACGATTTGATTTTCTATTCTGTCAATTATTTTTTGGCCACTATTTAACAAAATCCTGAATTAGGAATGAAAGTATAAGTTTGAGCTTGTATTTCTCCATGAAATGTAACTACCCAGTCTAGTGCAGTTTACTTTAGTTTGCTTGTTCTTAAGGTATATCAGTGATTCATTTACAACTAAAAAAAGTGATGTTCGCAGGTTCTACTGTGTGAAATATAAGACTGTAAGGGTCATTCAGCAGGTCATCCATGCTGATCTAAAAGAGCTGTGAGGGTGAAATTGCCAGCTTTATTGGAAATTGTTCCAAAAGATCAAGAATAATATTTTCAGGGCTTCCCTGGTGGCGCAGTGGTTGCGCGTCCGCCTGCCGATGCAGGGGACGCGGGTTCGCGCCCCGGTCCGGGAGGATCCCACATGCCGCGGAGCGGCTGGGCCCGTGAGCCATGGCCGCTGGGCCTGCGCGTCCGGAGCCTGTGCTCCGCAACGGGAGAGGCCACAACAGTGGGAGGCCCGCGTACCACACACAAAAAAAATAATAATAATATTTTCAACTGAGCAACTAAGCCTCCCATTTTTGAAAGCATTAATGATTTAATAATTTGAATGAGTAATACATTTATAGCATGGACACATCATGTATATCATTGATACAAAGTAGTGGTGTCATAGATTCTGTGTTTATTTTTACTATTTCTGACAGGGCCATAGTGTCACCTGACCCGCCTTAGGATGTCAGCAGTCAGAGTCAGTAATGGAATTCTCTGGAGTTTAAAGGCAAAGACTGTTTTATCTCAGGAAGAGAAAATATTTTTTAGAGGATATATTAAGATGAAAATAAAATTATCGGTGAAATTACATATACTTAGTGATATATAAATTAACAAAAGCCTATTCTCACATGCATTGACCTGTACCTTCCTAAAATTTACCATATTAAAACAGACATAGTTTTATTTAGCACAAATAAACTTCTACATTTAAAATCTCTATTTTGAGATCATTCCCACATTTAGGTGGGTAAAAATTGGAAATTGAGGAACTCTAATAGGAAGGCACCTGTTTTGGTGTTATGTGGTGGTGAATTCCTGGAATAATGTGTGCAAACCACGTATAAAAGTTGGAAGCTTTGTACGTGCTAATTGTCTAAGATCAAGCACCATGTGATTGAAAATTCCTATGTGTAAAAACTGTTGACCCTAGAGTCTTTGGGCTTCCTCTGTGGCCCCTCTTTTTGAACTGGCTTATAGGTGCCAAGGCTTTAGTCTCCTTGGAGCATCTTAGCTAAAGAGCTTATCAAACTCCAGAGCAAATAAAACAATCAAAAGTAGAAATAGCTTATCTCATCTCTGTTAACCAAGTGGTGAGATACTCAAACTACTAAAATTTGACCCGCAAAACCTTAGAAAGTAACATATGTATACAGATTACAGTGATTAGACAAAATAACAGAATGCAGCCTTGGGTTCCCATCTAACCACCAAAAGGCCAGCTCAGTGCTTCCTGATGGCTACTTAGTAGCAAACAGCCAAAGTCCAGTTCCTCTGTCAGTCATTGTTAGAGAGCACTGACTTTGGAACTTTCTTGTCCGTTAGGTTTCCCCACAACGGACTATCTAGATATATTAATCCATGGCCCCCTTAACACAAGCTATCCGTCAAGTTTTCTTTTTTTCCATCCAATATACCATCATCTGTCACAAGACATTCTAAGGCATAAGTAACACATCTTCATGATTATGATTTTACCAGCACTGACCACAGTGTACAAAACATCCTCTATGGTCTAGTTAGCAAATTTCAGTACAAGCAACACCATTATTTGGAAGATACTCCTCAAGATAGTTTATACCATGAATCTTTTCATAGCTTACTTGCCTATTAAATTATTTATTTTTTATCTAAGCCTAAGTAAAACGAAAGACAAAACAGATAAGTCTTTTTCTTTAGATTTGGCATGCAAGTAGGATTTAGCCACAAGATATTTTATAATTAAATATATCAAACTAAGTCAACCGCTTCATATTTTAGAAATTTTATTACAAATCTCTTGAACATGACAGCAGTCCATCCACATCTATGGTCTGCATAATCCCTAAAGTTAATTACCGAGCGTGTACTTATCTTAAAAATGTAATCTTAGAAACAGCACAGTACACTTTAAAATTATGTTGCATAATACAAACTATGCAAACCTGACAATTGATAATATATTATATTTTAATATCACTAAAGATTGCATTTAAAATCTAATAATTCTCTAAAGCAGTTTGAGTTAAATGATCCTTACAAAATGTAGCAATTTTCATTTCAAAAGGAGTTTTTGTACCTTAAGGCTATGAGAGCCTATCTGAAATTAAACTTGACTAGAGTGAGATAAACTATATAAAATGGAGCACTGTTAATGTTTACTTAATGCCTGCAGAGAAAAACAACCAGATAATATCTCTATAGTGTAGTCAAAGCAATTGCTTGTAGCTTTGTTCAACTTGATTTTTATTTAGACAGTGAGGGATTAATAAAAAAGACTTCGAAGTTTCTTATGATGACAGCTTTAGAGACAAAGGCTAACGTTCGGATACCTTTGGCTCAGGAAAAAAAAAAAAAAAAAAAGACCGAAAAGATTTATTGACTGGAATTTTTTAATACATATCAAATTAGATTTTAAATCATCAGATCAAAATGCACAGCTGGATTCCTGGCCCAGAACAAGCATCAAAATGAAAACACAGTTTCATTCAGCTAACATCTGTATCAAATCTAGGGACACAGAGTTTTATAATTTACATTTTTATGGATGTAAAATTCCATGCATTTGAATAACTTCAACATTTCAAAACAGATTTGACTTCCAGTTTTTAAAATAAAGTGAGATGAACTGAGAATTTATATTAAAATTAAATATATTCACCTCCATTGAAAGTGGTGGAAAAAAATAGCTACCCATGAAGTAAGAAACAGCTTTTTAGAAGCTGAATGCTGCAAGAGGAAAGTGTGACTAATAATTCACAATCTTCAACTGGGTCACTAAGATGCAGTGCCCAGCTAGTATCTGGAAATCCTGAGTGCATTTTTTTCCAATTCTCCCCAGAGCTTCTCACAAATCTTCACCAATACGGCTATGTATGATCCCCACCTCTCAGCATAGGACCATTTTCTTGACTTCTGTGAGAAAATATAGTCCATCAGATATGAAACCCCACACCTTTCTCTTAATATCATTCTAATTTGACTTCATCACTTTCTCTTTCCCTCTGACTTATTCATCTCTTAAGGGCCAATCACCCTACACATGCCCTCAATTTCTTTATCTCCTGCCGGTGCAGTGGACATCCTCCAAAACTTACTTCTCTTCCCTGTGAATTATCTTCACCATCTTCCTCCAGATTGGTTTTTTAAACTCAGTATGCAGGTATGCTCACATTTTAATATGAGTGTTAAATAATGAACTTTTCTTATGCCTGCATCTCCCTACATCTCGTCCCACATGTACACCTACCTGCCCTTCCATTCGTGGTCGTGGCTCCACGTGGACTAATTCATATGGTTTATATTCTGGGTTCACACTTCCTCACCTCACCCTTTCATACCCCTATGCTTTGTTTTTAGTCTTTCCTCTAAAATTCCTTTGCCAGAGTCATTAATGAGAAAGGATTGCCAAGTGCAAAATTTGTATAATCCTTTTATCATGTCACCTTCCTGCATTGAACAATCCACCATCTTATCCTTGAAATTCCACTTTCCTCTACCTTCAGCAATTACACTTTCTTCTGGTTTTCCAGCTACTCTTCCAAAAACACTTTCCTTAACATCCTCTTTCTCTGACTACCTCTTAAAGGGAAGCGTTCGCCAGGGTTCCACTCTTAGCCATTTGTCTTCTAATTTAATTCTGTATCTCCTCCACAAGTGATCATATTCACACCCATCACTTTAACTAAGCTTAATAACTAAAGTTTAACCCCTCACTCAACTAAGTATAAGAGTGATTGCTATGTTCTCTATTGCTAAATATTAGAGGTTACTAAAATACTAAAATACTATCAAGTAATGTATAGGATGCTTGACTATTCTGTCATTCTCACCATCCAAGTGACTAGTAAAAACTGAGTGTAATATATACATTTGTGCGTGTGTGTGCATAAAAGTTACACAAATTTAAGGGCAATCTGGTGTAGGACAAATTTGGGTTAAAATCTTAGGTCTGCCATGTAATAGTTGAGTGGCTTGGGCTTCAGCGTAAGCTTCATTCAGTTTTAATTCTCTCATTTGTAAAATGAGTCTAAATAGTAATATCTACTCTACGGTGCTGTTGTGGAGATTATATAAGTATAATAAAGCCCTTGGTATTTAATAAATTTTCAAAAAAGAATTAAAAAGAAAAGCTGCCAACATTTTCATCCATAATTTTATCAAGCAAATTTAGCGCTCGGTATAATTACATTAGCTATGCCCCGAAATTAATAAAGTTGAATTTGATGGCACTTTGAAAATGAAAGAGAGTTGGAGAAAGCCTTCACTCCACTGAGCGGCTGCAGACTTGGAGATTCCCTTGTCAAACAGAAGACCAATTCAGACCAAAAGGAGAGATTTTATTCCAAAAAACTGTTGGAATAAGGGAAAAGTGACTACAACCAGAGAGAAAATGCTCCGACGTAAGTCTTGTAAGTTTTTCAAAGATGAGGCAGAAAAGGGTTTTCTTTTACAGGGAAGAGTAGACAAGAACAGCAAACGCCATGTTTTCTGGGGGTGATAAAAGAAATGTCCACATATTGAGATATAGGGAAGTCATTCTGGCTTATACATGAGTTAACTTGAAGTTGATACTAACTAAAACAGCCTGCTTGTGGCCTACCAGACATACATGGTACATCTGTTTTAATTATTAAAGAAACGGGTGCACTGACCAGAAGTAAAGAATGTCCATGTTAAAAATAAGACTCCCTTCCCAGGTGCCAAAGCCATACGTACACGTGGCTGGTCTGTTTTTTTGAAACCTTGAAGAAATGTATCCCTGACTTAATGTTCTTTGTTCTGATAAGATACAAAACTGTGCTGAAAACCTGCTTCTCTGAAGCAGTTTCTCAGAGTCATCTAGGAAGTAGACTTCCAGGCTAGTCCTCAGTTTGGCTTAAATAAAACTCTTTTCTATTCTTATTATTGATTATTTATTGATTATTTTCATTGACAGGGGAGAGGGACCGGCAGGTGGCATGACTGGGTAGTTGAGCAGGAAGTGTCTGCTTTGCTGTCAGCCAGTTCTCAGGAGGGGGCTTTGAGAGTGGGGAGGGTCTTTCTCCGTCCAGTATCTCCTTGAGCTCCCAAAGCTTGCTTAAACGTTAGGATGGGTCAAAGTTCAGGACCTGGGAAGAGAGAAGCCTGGCCAGTATTCAGTGATGTCAAGCTAAGAGGAATTTTGTCCAGATTGGTCAGCTATTCACTGATGAGACAAAGGAGGGGATGTGTATCCAGCCTTTCCAAGGTACACAAGAGGGCCGGCCCCAAGTCCCACCTAGGTCATACGGGGCAAGTGTGGTTCTTTGCAGCAAGTCCTTTCCTGGAACACACAGAGTCGGGGGATTTCTTAACCATCCCTGCTTTCCTGAAGTATAGGGATTAGGTAAAGTTCAACATTTACCTAACACGTACCAAAAGGTGTTACGTTTGGTACCACTCATTACACCCACGGTTAGTGGCTGACCCAGGTAGGGTGGGGAGTCTCGTTTCGCATGGTCACTGGACACAGGGTGATAGAGATAAGGCATGCATTCTGCAAGAACTTACACAATTTTTATTTTGAAAGATGTTACCATCTAAACGTTGGGTCTCCGATGTTGTTGTTGTTGTTTTGGTGCGGGGGACTCTCAATTATCTGCCTCAGATATCCGTTGCTGTTGTTACCTTTTCATGTGTCCTTTTTCTGTCTTCTAAGTGCTAGACTTGTCACCAGCCTCAAGTACACTGGGAAAGAAAACTGCCTCTAGACATGCTCTACTTGATGTTAAGACTCGACCATTATGAGAATAGGTTTTTCCTTGAGGACATATCTTCTGCAGATCCTTATAGAGAAAGAATGATGACTTTCCTGAAAAGGATTCATGCATAGTTTATAAAAAATCTGTTTGGCTCTTAGGCCTTCTATCATTAATGTTCGGGTTCTGCCATATTAACAATTATGCTATCATTTTTTTCTATTTTTCAAAATTGGGTTAGTATTTTGTACCCCTCCCCCCAAAAAAGGACTAATTAATGTAACTAAGTAACACATAATAGAAATAACTATTGTGTTTTGTGAGCTCGTTGGTAATTAATCAGCATTCTTTCAGAGCTGTGATCACCCACGCTCCAGATGTCCAGATGTGATACTTACATACACAAGAGCTGTGTGCTTTTTCCTGGAGATCTTTTCCTTTAAGGCCTCGACCCTTCTGTTCTAATCTAGACTGTTCCTCCCTTACCTGCCATGTGGCTGTCCTCCCGTGAATTCTCTTAATCCTCTTGTGTTGGGTATACGGTTTCCTGATCATTCATATCTTTCCTTTCTGAATTTAATCCTTAGTTTTGATGGAACACATCTTCTAATAGCTTCCTCTTTATCCCAATTGTTATAGGTTTATAACTATTTTTTTCCTTTAGTTAGTAGATGGAAAGGAAAAGGACACCCATGTGATCAATCCCTATTTTTAACACTTTTTCTCTCATAAATAATATTTTGAAAGAAATATGCAAACCAGGCCTAAGCGGTAAGACTAATACTGATTACCTTCATCATCAGATTAAAAGTACAGAAAATCCTACAAATTCGAAACTAATTGCATCTATTAAACATTATCTTTTCAACCTAGGAATAATATGTGCATTATCTTATGAATCTAAGAATAAAAATATTTGAGGTGCCAGTGTTTGGAATAACAAAAGGAAAGGAATTTGGGAGTTTCTATAAGGAGAAAAAATGAAATAAGCTGTTGATCGATTCCAAAGGAACGGGCACTTTAATTCCAACTATTATGAACCTGGTTTCTAATGACAACACAGGATGGCCAGAACTGTTGAGAAACACAAGCTTTGAAAACTGAAAAATGTTCTTTTCTTTTGCATCCCAGTTTTAATCTTTCATGCTTAACTTTCTTAACTAGATAAATGACACCACCTTTTTCCTTTCTTCATTTATCTTTAACAGACATGTGTACCAATACTTCCCAGATGGCTAAATAGAGATTGGAAAGAAGCATATATGACAGATGAGATCAGCATCTCAACTAGTTCTCCGTTGACTTTATTGAATAACCAAGAATAAATAAAATAGCAACACTAATAATCCTATTCATAAGCTATTCAAACTCTCATGAATAAAAGTAGTTAAAAAGCAGGCCCTGGGGGCTTCCCTGGTGGCGCAGGGGTTGAGAGTCCGCCTGCCGATGCAGGGGACGCGGGTTCGCGCCCCGGTCCGGGAAGATCCCAC
>NC_041220.1:6314293-6325910 GCF_002837175.3 Physeter macrocephalus
GTCCGCCTGCCGATGCAGGGGACGCGGGTTCGCGCCCCGGCCCGGAAAGATCCCACGTGCCGCGGAGCGGCTGGGCCCCGTGAGCCGTGGCCGCTGGGCCTGCGCGTCCGGAGCCTGTGCTCCGCAACGGGAGAGGCCCGCGTACCGCAAAAAAAAAAAAAAAAAAGGAGGCCCTGTCCGCCTCGCTCACTGTTCAGTCTCAGAATTCACTTGAGTGCCCGGTGCCTAAAAGTAAATCAGTAAATATTTGCAGCTGAATGAATACCCTTTTCATTAGCCTTCAAAATCATTGCTGTCATCTGAGGATTCTACATTACGTAAGCTCGTTTTCTGTCCAATTCCCTTTATTGTTGCTTTATAGCTCTAGAATCGGTTTTTCCCCACTAATCTTAGAATCGTGGCTTCGTCCCAACCTGGGCATTACTTCTTGATATAACTGTAACAATAGATACTGCACTGCTGCTCTTTGTAACAGGCTTACTAAGAATTTTACGGCCGCTCGTGTCGTTATCATATATTACCACGGTGTTAATAAAGGATGTTGCTGGTGATGGTAATCATGAGAATGATGATTATGAAGATGACATAACAACACCACAGTCTTCTTAACCCCAAGTTACCTTGCATCCTTCTCAGGAACTTTCATGGAAGGTTAGCTGCACCTTTGATAAACGAAAAGCCCCTCACCATCCACTTTGCATTCTTTCACGTAGACACGTGCAAACCATCTCAATTCATCGTTTTCTATTCAAAAGCCTTCTGTCTCATGCTTCCTCTTCAATCTCCCGCTGGGACAGCCAATACATTCTTTTTTTTACATCTTTGGGCGGATTCCAACAGGAAAGAGATGGTACAGGAAAATTGGGGTCTTTTGAACAGTATATATTTACAGAGAGACTAATACCAAAAAAGAAGGAGGATTAAAGGAAGCACAAAAAATAAGGAGGAAACGGAGGCCAACAGTAGCGGAGCCGCTACTATTCCTACACGCTAAGGAACAAGGGCAGGAAAAGGAAGAATAGAGTGGGACCTTGGGAGAACCAGGCACCTTCAACAAAGGGCCACCACCAAGCCAAGGCAAACTCTCAGGACAGGAACCAGAGATAAGCAGAAAATAACCAGAGAAATACCTTCCCCTCACCCTCTTCCCTCCTTCTGATCCTGGCCAGTGTTTCCCTCTAGTTTAACCCAAACAGATGCCAGACTGCACAGGAGCTCGTGATGTGGTCAACGGGGATTAGGATCCTGGAGGAGAGAGCAGGGTGGAAGGGTAGAGACCGGCTGTGGAGCGGAAGGCTGTCTGGTGGAGTCTACACTCTCTTTTCCTCAGCACCCATTCTCCTGCTGCATCCTGCTTAGTCATAAATCCTGAAAGGCAGGACAGCTTGTCCTACAGACTGAAACTGTGTCAGGGTCCTTTCCTGCTTTGGGACCCATTTAGAAGTGAAATACATGTCACCTGATAAAAAGATTGGAACACCAGGTCCAAATGTGACATATGTTGCTTCTGAAACCCAAAAGGCTTCCCAGGCATGGTGTCACTTTTCTTCATGATGGGACATTAAGTGTGCCTTCTCATCTCTCATCTTAGAAGAGCTCATCTTGATTCCAGAAGTGGAATGGCTTAAAGAAGGACCTTGGTCTTGTCTTCTTTGAAGAAAGAATTCAGCAAAGAGACCAACATTGTGAAACAGAGACAGCATTTATTAGAAGCAAAATATGTGTGGAGGAGCACACGGGTGAACTCGGAGTGAGTTCGCATGCAATAGGGCAGCTTAGGTTGTTTACATGAGGGCATTTTTCCAGGTTGTCTCTGGTCACTCATCTCACTTGTGCCCATATTCGGTCTGTCAAAGGGCAGCAGGAAACCAGGTGCAGCTGCGCAGCCTGGGACCTATCTATCTCCTACCTCAACCTGACAAGCACCAGGTTACGGACTCCTACAAACTTCACTGACAGATTGGGTTTCTGCATTTTTCCAGAGTTTATTTTCAACCCCCAAAACAGAAATGTCTTACTAAGGCATAGAGGCTGCCTCCTGATCACTAGATCCTAGTAACATAAAGCCATCAATGACATGATGTCATGAGCTAGTGTGATGTTTTGTGGGATATCAAGTTAATCAAGGTTCCTCTAGACTATATCATGAAAGAGACCCAAAGACCGGGCATAGATGGGACAGGGAAGGAGATAGGAAGTATTGTCAGTGCTATGTACATGCAGACTAAGTCTGATTTTGTGTACTGACTGCGATAGAAAGGAACATATTTGACATGTAAATAGCTAAATATCCAGAACCAGGGATCGTGTTGAATTGTGCTACTGAAAATAGCACATCTGTAACCGTGGTTGTAAATTGCATCATTACTTGGTTTAAATCATGACAACCTAATGAAATGACCCATGATGCATCTGGGTTTTATGCTGACCAAACTGATACATAAAGTGGGTACATGCTAAGAATAACCATCCCTGCGTCTATAGACTTTGATAGCGTCCCTGATCTCTATACTTATTTCAGGAATATGGTATTGTTTTTGGTACACTCTCTCTGATTGTAAAGATCTGGGGGCTTTACCTTGTAGTATAATAGCCCTTGCTTTATTACTCAGGTAATCAATTTTAATATTCTACTAGTTTCTAAAAATATCCATTCCAACTATACCTTCTGAGATAGTGGACATAATAACATGATTGAACTATAGTCAAACCCTCACATACTGTATCCATCCCAATATTCCCAGCTCTCTCTGTTTTCAGTTTCCTTCTTCTACAATATGACAACATATCTGGCTTGTCGATTCCATTAAGCGTAGGCCACTGTTGAGTCTGATTCTGGCATGTTTTTAGTACATTCAATTCTGAATCCTAATTTGTTCACTGTTGTCAATACATTTGAGCTGTCTGAGATTTACATTATTTCCCCCTTTGTCTAATATTCATACAGCCTTCAGCTACCATGCTCCTTGAGATCCTGCCAATAAAGATTGGAAAGATCTTGTGATTCTCTTAATGTACAGGTTATATGTCTCCTCCTGTACCGTGTTTTATACCCCTTGGTCACTGTAGACAATGTCGGGTTCAAACTCAAGTATTGCCCTGTAGAAAAAGAAAAGAAGGTGGTTCCTAGAGAACTGGTATGGGCTTGGGAAACCACTGACACAGGAGAGCTTTAATTCAGAGGTGGAATAAGACCCCTCCGATAGGGGAGTATATTGCTACCTACAGCATGAACATTTAATGGAAATTTGGATACTCAGGTTTCGCAACCTCAACACTATCTGCCCAAATGTCTCCAGCCAATGTCCTAGGGCCTCATTCGTTTCCCATCAGCATCATTACTGTAGTGTAGGAAAGTTGTTAGGATAGAGAGTATAATCTGTGCTGCTACTTTGAGACCCTCACAAAGCCAGGCTGATTCCCAGCTGAATCTACCCTGTGACTACTAGAGACAAGAAATTTCAAAACGGCTATGGAGACTTTTGGTCTTCACCGGTGTTCTTAATTTAGAGTCCTAGTTTTCAATTTGTCTTTGTTTTCCTATATATGTCCTCTAGGGTGTTAAGAAGTAATCAGGTAATTCCACAATCACTGTAAGGTTTTTTGTTACCGTGTGAGTAGAGGAACCCCCAAAGCACCCCCTGGTTCAGTGATTTTCAAGAAGCATTACAGGACTCATATAGTCATATGAATGCTATGATTTGTCACAACTAAAGGTTACAAAGCAAAATCAGCAAAGGGAAAAGCACATTGGGTAAAGTACAGAGGAAACCAGGCACAAGCTCTTAGGAGTCCTTTCCCAGTGGAGTCACAGAGGACCTGCTTAACTCCTCCAGCGAGTTTGTGGCAAAACATATACAATACCTCTCAGGGGAGCACATTGGAGACTCAGTTCCCAGGAGTTTTATTGAGGGCTGGTCATGTAGGCACTCGCTGCAAGTACCGAAATTCCAGACTCCCAGCTTTTTGTAGCAGGTGTTCAACATAAAGCACATTGTTTGGTACATCAAAACTTCACACTGTATACCTTAAATACATACAGTTTTTATTTGTCAATTACTGGGGAGAAACACATTTTAGAAACAGTTTAGGCACAGAGAGACAATCTGAGTGGTTCTGGGAATGGTAAGAAGCCTCCCAAATCCAAATTCCCAGATGCCAGCCAAGAGCTTGTCTTGTAAGCAGTCCTTGTGAAGGGGGTGGGGGGGGGGTCCCAGGCCTCCTGCAGGGACAGTAACTCAGTGCATGGACCCCTGTTCTCCCAAGACCTTGCTCTCTGAACGCACTTTATCCCACGTCCGTCTGGTGATAATTTGAAGAGTCGTGATTTTTTTTCACTTGCTATGAATTACTCATGTCTTATTTTCCCCTGCAATGGGAGTTATCTATGTATTCGTTAAATCTATGACAAACAAAAGTCCAGAATCCCATTTCAAAGACCTTTTTATTAAGACCACTTCCAGTGGCAGTTACTGTATCAATCAGGGGTCCAGCAGAAAACAAACAAAATAATAAAAACTGAGATATATCAAAGGGGAAGTGTTTATAAAGGGCGTGATTCCAAAGTCAGAGTAGGGAGACCGCACAGGATTACACAGAAGCACAGGACCACCATCAGCAGAGATTCCAACCACCGAGGCACTAGGGGACATTGGAAGGAGAGTTTTCTGAACCCAGGAAGAGAAAGGGTTGCAACCTTAGGAGGAGTAGTGGATATGTTTCTTAGAGATGGTTATGTGATAACTCAGGACAGCTTAATATCTTGTCTAAGAGAAAGATGTAGATATCGAATCATTGAAATCAATTATACTCCAATAAAGATGTTAAAAAAAACAAAAAGAAAACTTACCAAAAAAAAAAGAAGAATCATTGATATTTAGATATAACTAAAGCCATGGAAATGGGTGATGTCTAAATCTGTATACTGCATGTTTTGAGTGGACAAAAGCATAAATTCTGGCATCAGATCAAAGAGCTGATAGATTTGAATCTTCATCCTAACACTCATTAGCTGAATTAGCTTGAATAAGTTTATTAACTCATGTCTAGTATCCTCATTTTTAAAAGGGAATAAGGATAGTGGACACCTTATGGAGATATCGAGAGTATATCATTAGTTAAAATACACTAAGTGCATAGGATACCACCTGGCAGAAAAGCATGTGCTCAATAAATGTCAGATTACTATCATCATCATCATCATTATTATCATCTCCTAAAAGAGTACTGAATGAAAAGAGGTTCAGGACAGAGTTTTGAGAAGCTTTAAATTTTAACAATCAGGAAAGAAAAATAAAGATTGTGAAGAGAAGCCAGAAGGCATGAAACCAGAAGAGACCTGAAAAGATGTCCACTAGACTTAATAGCCTGAAGGTAATTTTTTACCTCAAGGACATCTAAGCAAAATGGCGAGAGTAAAAATCCAATGATTGTGTTTGAGGAGTTGACAAGAGGTAACCAAATGGAGAGTATACGAACTCTTTCAAGAAGTTACATGTGAAAGGCAGCTAGCTGGAATGAAAGTGGGAGAGGCAAAAAGTTTAAATACAGACAGGAATATTCTAATAATAATGGAGATATTGAAGATGGGAAAGTGAGAGGGGGTCATGGAAAGTTAATTAACAGTCAGTCTCTGGAATAGAAAAATGAGGTTGTGCTCAAGTACTAGTAGGGCAACTGGGGAGGGACTATAGGTGTAGCTGAAAAGAAATATAACTCCCTCCTTGTAATAGAAGAATAGATAAAAGAAAAAGTTAATATTTAGGATAATTTATAAACTTGGTTGTTAAAAATGAGGTAATTTCTCTCTAATCATCTTTCTGCTCTCACTAAAAATAGGAGGCAAAGATGACTCAGGTTTGTAGTTTGAGAATATTAGGGAGATTTTCTTATAACAAAATACAGAAAACTGAAGTGAGAATCAGACACAGATATTCAGTTGATTATAAAGAGATAATAAGTACAATTCCGAGATTAATGATCATTAATTAATGATCATAAATTTTTTTTAGCATCGTTTTGTCCTAATATATAAGGTTCTCCAGTTTTGCTTAGCTATTTGGATGAACACGTGGATAAGGTGGCCAATTTTATTCATCCACAGTTGCGATTTTTTAAGTGTTAAATAATTACAGAGGACCTAGGAAATATAGGTTTAGGCATTTATTCATGGAATCTAACTTTTATTACGAAGGAAGTCACGTAAGGAAGATTCTGATGGATAGGGAGAAATAAGAAGGGTTGGTAAGCTGGCATTCTCCATGGGCTCAGAAGATGGAGATGACAGATTTAATAAGTGAAAAATCTGTAAGCAGAATGTGTTGTATTAAGACTGGGATTTCAAGGATAATGTTTGGAGAGGACTAATAGATTTGAGTGATATAAAGGTAGTTGGTATGGTCCTGGGGCCAGAGCCCCATTCGCAGAGCAAGCTTTCCCATCAATTCAGCCTGCATGGATTTCAGCCCTTGATCACCCACTTGTTGGTGTTTTTGCATAGTTTACAAACTGCACAGCCTGCATCCTGGAGTTCGGTCAGTAGGGGTGAAGTGGGAAGATTACTGTAGTTGAGAAACACTGAGGAACTAGTGTGAAGAATTGGCCATCTATGGATTTCATAGTTCAGAGTGATGACAGGCCTTGAAAGTAAAAGGAAGATTTTAATGTGGGTACCAAAGTATCATGAGGAAAGATGAGTGACTAGATGCTCATCTGTAACATGGGTACCAAGTGGATTCCTCAGATAATATGAGGCTTGGTTTTCCTGAGACAAACACCAACCTGTCCTCCCCACACAGAGGTAGCTAAACCCTTATCTGATTTTTATTCCGTGAACATTTACATAACACTGTATCTCACAAACCGTTCTAACCTCTTCAGAAATATTAACGTGTTTAATGCTCATAACAATCTGGTGAGGACACTGTCATACTTGAACCTGCACTCCTTCAGATAGGACTCGAACCCACAATCCCTGACTTAGGAGGGAACTTGAACAGATTGTCTTTTAACTGAAGTGAGTCACCTGGTGTCAGGACTTACCGAAGCTCAGGATCTTTTGTCTCGAGGCAGAAAGAATTCAAGGACTTACCGAAGCTCAGGATCTTTTGTCTCGAAGCAGAAAGAATTCAAGGACTTACCGAAGCTCAGGATCTTTTGTCTCGAGGCAGAAAGAATTCGAGGACTTACCGAAGCTCAGGATCTTTTGTCTCGAAGCAGAAAGAATTCAGCGCGAGGCAAAGTGCTGGGGAAAAAGCAGATTTATTAGCACAGGACTCTTGTGAGAGGTACAAGCAGACAGTCCCAACAAAGAGGGCTACATTTTTATAATCAAAGATACATCATTAGTTTCCCCTTTAACCCTATGTGGTCTAACCGGGACTGTCATGGCGCTATTCGAATCATATGTACGTCAGTAGAAGGGCGGTAACATATACTAAAGCATGGTAATCCACCCCAAGTTTCAGTATAATGCCCCCTTTTTCTGGCTTCTTTCCCCTTTCCCCTATATTCCTGTCTTGGCTATAGGCAGGAATGCAGTTTTTCTCAGGGTCCGTTATCTTATAGACCTCCCAAGGCCAAATGCTGGTCTTGGAACCATTTTTCTGTGGTAGTGGCCTAAGTAAGCCTGTTTAGTTTCAAAGTGTTCTGATTGTTGCTTAGCTGCCAGCTGTTCTGGGCATTTTCTGGTCGGTGTCTAGCTTATTGTGATCTCCTGAAGCTCCTCTCTATCTTATCTTCCCCTAGTGGGATTTCTAGCTGTGTAACTATCTTATTCTATCCCTATATCATACTCATTTAACAGATGAAGATATGTAAGCCCCAGAAGTTAGGTAAGTTGTCAAATGTGATGTAGCTAGTAAATAGTGGAACTGAGATTCAACTCACTTGGTGAGAGAGGGAGAGAGAGAGAGAGACAGAGAGAGGGAAGCCACTTCTTCATTAGGCTACAGGGATTGTGGAAGGTAGAGGAAGGTATTTGTGTTTAATATAAATAAAGATTGAGTGATTAGAAAGATGGTGAAGAGACAGGTCTGGATAAAGATTATGGGAGAAAAATCAGAAATAAAAGGTTGGCTTTAGAAAAGTAATCTGATGCTGGAGTAAGAGCAAAAAGGAGCAAATGTCACCAAGAAAAATAAAAAGTAACACACTCTAAATTGTGTTTGAACAATCCTTTGATAGAAAGTGAAAGTTAAAAGAGACAGGCTTGTGCCATGATCTGAAACAGGGTTTGGAGTTGCTGGGTTTGGTTGGGGCTTTTCCCTCCATGCCACAAGAGGCTGATACAAACAATTCCTATTTCAAAACGAGAGTGGCGGCCTTGTGGTCCAGCACACAAGCAGGGAGTCTGGGTGCTGGACTGCAGTTGGAACTAACCACGCCATTGACAGTCCATCCATCACAGCAAAGGGCACTTTCTCATGGCCCCATTCACCGCCCTCCACGGTAATGTATCTTTGCGAGTGTGTACATTTTGTTCCACGATAAGTGGGTGGGAAATTTCCGTTATTTTCAACACACTGAAAATGATTAAACCACATTGCTTTCTGTTTCTCAAATTTCTGTGTGTTTGGGAGAAGGGACTGCCAGGCAGTTGTTGAGTACGGTTCTTAAGAACCTTAATAAGAGCTAAGCCTCAAGCTGTCTCAGTGACTCATCAAATACAAGAGATTAGAGGCACCACTGCGGGGACACTCTGCACCAGGCCGATACTTAGTGAAAATTTTAATTTTTCATGAAGAAGGATTCAGACTTCCCACTGCTAATCTCACATCCAGATTGTTTTTTTGTGTGTTTTTTTTTTAGTAAAGCAATAAAAGTCACTGGGAAAAAAGAGACACCAAGGGAGAATGCATTTATAAAAGAGCTAAAGCAAAACTTAGGACTCACAGAATAAAAGACCCTGTGAGTCATCTAATCAGAAAAGTGCAGGGCAGTCATATGACTTTTACTCTTTTCATAGCCACAGCAGACCTCCAAGAGTAACCCTAGTGATCTTCCTGCTGATCACAAATCTAACCCTAAAAAACTAAAACAGGAGCTTCAGATGCATCAGAAAAGTCATCTATAGAGCTGGTATACATTTTGACATGAATTTGCCCTCCTCAGTGAGGTATTATCTCTTCATCTAAGAGAAAAGGAAAAGATGCCAAGTGACCAGTATAAGTCCAAGTAAGGGAGGGAACGAGTCAGACTAGAACTGCCAATCTTGTGCTCTGCAGACCATCCCCAGTTCATCCATGCAGTAGCTGACCTCTCTTTTGTTGAGGGAAGAAGATATGTGTGTTATATAGGAGTTTACCTAATAAGAGGAACAAATGAAGTATTTCGTGCTGAGTCCCCTGTTCTGTCCATTGATTGACAGAACCCATCGCGGGAATGTAGAGGCAGTAGACGGTTCCACAGATGAGATATAAGTCTCAGTAGCGTGAGTCCAATGCTCTCCTCTAAAGTGCCACCTCCAATAATTAAAGGTGGACCTTTTGCTTAGGGCAGAGCATTTTTTTATCAGCTTTACTGAGGTACAGCTGATAAAATTATATTATACTTAAACGTGTTGATTTGATATATGTATACATTGTGAAGGATTCCTACTACTGGGTTAACTGACACGTTTTTGACTATAGTTGATAATTCTGTATTTTATAATTGAAATTTTCTAAGAGTATAACATAAATGTTCTCACCAAGAATGAAAACGAATAAAAATGGCTAGAGCAATATTTTAAACTTCATAGACTAAGACTTACTAAGATTTCAACGATTAGTTGAAAGCATGGTTTTTGTGAGGGCAGGAAATGTATATTTCCAGGTGAGAAAAGAGAAATAAAATGGAAAGGAAAAAATATGGCACTTTGGCATTTTGCTTCACTGTTTTGCCATGCCCAGACCCTACTGTCAGGAATCCCCTTATGCTTATTCCTAGGAGCATATGGAATGGTACCAAAATGTCTCTTGGGATTGAGACTCTCACAATTGAAGTGACATTAATTTTCTTTCAGAATAGTGTAATGTCAGATTGTGACAATTACCGTGATTTGGCATTCATTTTATTTTAGGACAATGTACATCTTAACCCACAGCTTTCCCCATTCTTGAGTGTCAGCCTTATAGAGAGCGTTATTTTTTCCCTTTCTCGTTGTCACTCTGAACTGTGCTTAAAATTGACTCTAAAAACAGTATTCTGTCTTTGCCAACTCTCTATTTTCTAGCACGTAATTTGTTCCAAATAATGCAAATTTCCCCCTGTACCTTAGGAATAACCTAGAGGTAATAAGCTATTCAAACCCTGTAACTGTATCTCCTCAGATTTTCTTCTAATTTTCTTATATTTATATTTTCTTTTTTCTATTCCATTATGTGCATTATGGTTGCAAGAAGTCTCAAATCCTTTGGGATTTAAGGGTGAGGGGGATAAATACCGCCTTCTTTCCAGAAGATTCTTGTCATCCTTAGGCTATCTCTGAATCATGAATATTTAAAAATAATTGAAATGCCTGCTAATACTTAACTGACAGGTGGGAAAAGATTTTTTCATTACCTATACTCTTTTGTAAATTTTGAAATTTAAAAATATTTTTTACATATAACAAAGAGCTTAATAAATTGGACAATATTGAAGACCAGTGAGATTTAAGTTTGAAGGTAGAGGGTAGAAGTTGTTGATCAGTATAATCTAATGGTCCACATTCTCCTCGTGAACTGCTCATGTCTCTAATGTTCTCAGTCTCAAGTGCTAGCGAGCTTTCTGATCTCAATGTATAAGCAAGACCTTTTCATTTTGTACCTAGAGTTTGGAATAAAAGGAAATGGGCCCTCCCTCCCTTGGCTACTTTAAAGCTGATAGGTCATTTATTACTGGAACTGAAATGGTATAAACAATTCTCTTTTTTCCCTTGTTAACAGCAACTTTCATTGTTAGAGAGAGGAGAGTGAGAGAAGCCTCGTTGGTTGACATCACTTGGTTCATGAAGCCTTCACCTAGAAGTGAAGCTGCTGAACAATCCTTGAGAAGAATCATCTCTTGCTTCAATATGCTACTGGGTAGGAGCTAATCAGAGAGAGAGAGGCGGAAGACGGAGAAGGAGGGAGTCCAGGGCTTTCCCGATCACAAATCTCACCTCCGCTCTAACTCTTTTTATACTTTTCTTGCAAAAATAATAATAGAAATAAGGAGGTGGTGGGGTTTCCAAAAACAAAAATCGTAACCTTCAACCGTCTGGGGAAGGCAAAAATTCCATCCACCGAAGCTCTCAGTTCGAACGTAAAGTTGTACCGCACACAGTCAGGATGTTCCTTAAGAGTGCTCTTAAAAGAACACATGTTGTGCGGCTGGCAGGGTCTTGGTGCTCTGGCCGGGTGTCAGGCCTGTGCCTCTGAGGTGGGAGAGCCGAGTTCAGGACATTGGTCCACCAGAGACCTCCCAGCTCCACGTAATATCAAACGGTGAAAGCTCTCCAAGAGATCTCCGTCTAAACGCTAAGACCCACCTCCACTCACCTAAGTGTCCATTGACAGATGAATGGATAAAGAAGGTGTGGCACATATATACAATGGAATATTACTCAGCCATAAAAAGAAACGAAATTGAGTTATTTGTAGTGAGGTGGATGGAC